>NW_027103519.1:337174-636454 GCF_902728285.1 Clytia hemisphaerica | reverse complement strand
TTTCATGAATAATATTGCAAGGATGTTATCAAAACCGTGCTTAGGCTACTGTTATCTACTAACAGATTCGTGCTTCAGACAGGAACCTTTTGCAACGTTAATAGTTTTGCTCCTTTGCGAGTTGGACACGTCATCTATCCATCTGTCAATCTTTCTTCATAGCGCGATCGAATCGGATCAGAATTGAAATCGATGGTAAGGCCACCTCCTGGTTATTCCTTGGTCGGTGCAGACGTGGACAGTCAAGAATTATGGATCGCATCTGTTCTTGGTGATGCGCAGTTCGCCCAAATACACGGTATGCATGTCATTAGAAAATAAAGGCAAACTTAAAATTCGTAAAAATAAAACGCCGAAAACGCTATATTGCCAAAAGCCGCGTGCCCTAGCCTCGTGAATACGGGCATAGTTAACTGGGCTATGCTGCATTAACCTTTCCCGAGAAGGTTAAAGATGTATCTCTAACCTTTAGGTCTCTGTCATTGAACAAAACATTCAAAGACAAAGGAAATGCTCAAGACGTTTTCATTTTCTTCTATATGGACTGGCTAGAGGGACATTCTTTTTTTTCTTCAAAGGTTGCACTGCGCTAAGCTGGATGACGTTACAAGGGAAAAAATCCGAGCGTACAGATTTGCACAGTAAAACAGCTGATACCATTGGTATGAGTCGCGACCAAGCGAAAGTAAGTCAACTTCTTATAAAACATACTATGTTTTTAATGAAAATGTGAACACTGACCTTTATATATCCCTGGACCAAGCTATATCCGCCATCTTTGATCGAAGTATTTTTTGCATTGGTACGTCTAACGACGCTACATCATCAAAAGTTTTTGAGGGAAAGTAGATCTAGGGCTCTCGATGCATTTACACCGCTATTGAAGTAGTGCTACCATTAGGGTACCACTTTTCAAAAAACTCTGATCAAAGATTTTGCTTGGCCGGGATTGAGAAACTTGGTCCAGGGTATAAAAGGTCAGTGGAAAAGCCCAACTTTGGTTCTCCTAATTCCTCAATTTCCGCATATTGATTGCTTGGCCGTTTTATTAAGGGCGAGGAAGTAAATCATAAATCGTGTGACCTGAGCGAATTCCTGGAAAATTCGAACGAAATCTACTATCATTTCCACTCGACTTCTGTCAGCCGGCGATGCCGTTTATCAGAGATCTATTCGCAATAGTGCGTGCCCGCCTGTCACTCTTACTATCCTATTTTCTCGGTCACTGATAAAACTTGGCAAAGCTTTCTGGAAGGTTTTCTTTTATAGATCTATAGAAGTAAAAATATTTCCTTTCGGTACTAAAACTTGAACCATTTCCACAGGTTTCCAGTCTAGTAGATTCCACTTAACATCGTTTTTTGAAACCTACTCTTTCGGCAGGGAAACAGGCTAGTAAACTGTTCAGACAGAAAAGCAGTTATAAATTGTATATAACGTTTACAAGTGACATTAAACTTTTGAAGAGGCATATTGCTGACTAAGATAAAAAACAAAACTCTGGAACTATGTCAAGTAGGGTATTAGGAAGAGCCTTTGCTATTCTTGTGGGAGATCTCTACTTTCCTATTAAAAAGTTCGTTTACGGGTTTTCCTTACGGCATATTCATCTTGTTTTTATATATGACAATAATGATTATCTGTCATGAAATATTTTCAACTGTTTTTATAATTAGCGTCCCAGCTACCCCCCCCCCCCCCCCCCACGGTACCCACGGTCTATGAAACGTTACCTCGATTCACAATAAATTTCATCATGCAAAAGATTGACAGTTTTTAGAGCATTGGTCGTGGGAGGACAAAATGTTCAAGTACTAGTCATCGTGTGTCTGATATTTATGTGTTCCTGCAGACATGGAACATTTTTTAACATTATGGAAATTAATCTAGAAAGAGCTTTTTTGGATTATGAAATTCTGTTTTAAGCTGTCCTAATTTTAATCATATAATATCATAAATTCATAAATATTTAGCTCCTCCTTCTCACCTAGATATTCAATTATGGACGTGTGTATGGCGCTGGAGAGTCGTTCGCCGTACGCCTTTTGATGCAGTTCAACCACAATTTAACGCAAAGAGAAGCCGAAAACACTGCAGCAAAATTGTATGAATCTACGAAAGGAATCAAAAGGTATTCCGCCAGAGCAGGAAATATTCCTGAGTATGTTATAAATCGTTCTAGTTGAATCATAAGCCATAATATATTGGTTGATTCTATGTTTTCATTTTGATGTCAAACGATCGATAGAAATAACACCCAGCGATTTGAAAACATATCGGAAACCAAAAAATATATATTTTTTAAATTCGTTAAGATAATCTTGATTTAGTTATAATTTTTTTCTTATACGAGCAGGCATCACTCACTGGCAAGAAAATGCTTCATCCGATACCAATCACTAAATGTTTTCTTTAAACAGGTACAGGCTGAATGGACGAGGTAAAACACTAGCAGAGGAGTTGGAAATAATGCTAGATTTCAATGATCTTATCAGTTATGTTTCTCTAAAGAGATTACTGCAAGAACATGGATTGAGTTGGTCTAAACGAGCGCAATTAGTTGATCCACAGCATGTCTGGTTTGACGGAAGGTTCGTGGTTTTCTTGTTTGTTTTTGATTTGTTTGTTTGAAAAACCGGAGACCCATCCACTGTCCCGCTTTCTACCCAAACAATAATTATATCATACCCATCCAATGTCCTGCTTCGTACCCAAACTAGACTCATGCCACACCAAGTCACTGTCCTGCTTCGTACCCAAACAATAATTATATCATACCCATCCAATGTTCTGCTTCGTAACCAAACTAGGATTATGCCGCACCCACCCACTGTCCTGCTTCGTAAATCATGCCCAAATAAGACAGTATAGGGGCTTTTTATATAAGAATATGCTTTACAAGAATATTCATAATGAATTTGGCCCAAAAGATTAATAATATGCTAAGAAAATCATCATTATAAAATTTGGCCACTATACCTGAGAATGCCATTTGAGCATTTTTGACGGTAAATTGCCAATTGTCCCCCAGTTTTTTGTTGACTTTCAGGCGTTAACATTTGGTTCCATTGAAGAAGCTAAAGGCCGGTTACAGATTTGGCGTATTATGCGATAAACGTCGCCGAATTAGTTTTCTGCCTAATTTGATAAAAGATCATTTTTGGATCGTTTATTTTAAGTTTAACTTTCAAGCTTAGTCTATTTTCGACATTTTGTGTTATTCGTGCTAAAAGTCGCCAAGTGTGGTTTTGTCTTCTGTTGGTCTTGGAATATTTGAGGATTGGTTCTCTTCAGTTTTATTTTTCAGTTTAGGCCCTAGGCAAACTTTTTGGTCGATGTAAGGTTATTCACACTAGGTTCTAATGAAGTTATTTGGCTAATACAGATTTGGTGCATTCTGAGAAAAAAGTCGCCTTATTCGTTTTTGGCCTATTTTGATAAAAAATAATTTTGGGACCCTTCACGTTGAGCTAAATCTTCATTTTTAGCTTATTTTATAACATTTTTATTTGACTTTCAGGCCCACACATTTGGTGCCATTGAAATTATAGGCCACTTACATATTTGGCGTATTATGTGATTAAAGTCGCCGAATTTAGTTTTCTGCCTAATTTGATAAAAGATCATTTTTGGATCGTTTATTTTAAGTTTAACTTTAAAGTTTAGTCTATTTTCGACATTTTCATTAGGCTTTTGGACCTTCACATTTGGTCCTATTGGAGCTGCAGGCCAGTTACATTTTGGGATTGTTTATTTTAAGTTTAATTTTCAAGTTTAGTATATTTTCGACATTTTTAATTGACTTTCGGGCATTCATATTTTGTTCCATTGAAGCTACAGGCCAGTTACAGATTTGGCGTTATTTGCGCTAAAAGTTGGCAAGTATTTTTTTGGCTTATGTTGTTCTTGGAATATTTTAGGATTGGTTCTCTTCGATTTAATTTTAAGTTTAGGCCATAGGCAATCCTTTTGGTCGATGCAAGGTCATTCACACTAGGTTTTAATGAAGTTGTAGTGCTATACAGATTTGGCGTATTCTGAGAAGAGATTCGCTGTATTCTTTTTTTGTCTATTTTGATGAACTGTGATGAAAGATAATTTTGAGACTCTTCAATTTGAACTAAATCTTCAGTTTTAGCTTATTTTCAACATTTCTATTTGACTTTCAGGCCTAAGCATTCGGTTTCATTGAAATTATAGGGCTATACAGATTTGGCGTATTATGCAATAAAAGTCGCTGAATTAGTTTTCTTCCTAATTTGATAAAAGATCATTTTTGGATCGTTTATTTCAAGTTTAATTTTCAAGTTTAGTCTATTTTCGACATTTTCATTAAGCTTTTGGACCTTCACATTTGGTCCTATTGAAGCTGCAGGCCAGTTACATTTTGGGATTGTTTATTTTAAGTTTAATTTTCAAGTTTAGTATATTTTCGACATTTTTAATTGACTTTCGGGCATTCATATTTTGTTCCATTGAAGCTACAGGCCAGTTACAGATTTGGCGTTATTTGTGCGAAAAGTCGCCAAGTGTGGTTTTGTCTTCTGTTGGTCTTGGAATATTTTAGGATTGGTTCTCTTCAGTTTTATTTTTCAGTTTAGGCCCTAGGCAAACTTTTTGGTCGATGTAAGGTTATTCACACTAGGTTCTAATGAAGTTATTTGGCTAGTACAGATTTGGCGCATTTTGCCATAAAAGTTGCCATATTCTTTTTTGACCCAATTTCATAAAGGATCGTATTGAGATTGTTTATTTTAGGTTTAATTTTCAGTTTTAGCTTATTTTCAACATTTCTATTTGACTTTCAGGCCTAAGCATTCGGTTTCATTGAAGTTATAGGGCTATACAGATTTGGCGTCTTTTGAGATAAAAGTCGCCATATTCGTTTTTGGCCTATTTTGATAAAAGATAATTTTGGGACTCTTTAATTTGAACTAAATCTTCAGTTTTAGCTTATTTTCAACATTTTTATTTGACTTTCAGGCCCACACATTTGGTGCCATTGAAATTATAGGCCACTTACAGATTTGGCGTATTATGCTATTAAAGTCGCCGAATTAGTTTTCTACCTAATTTGATAAAAATAACATTTTGTGATTCTTTAATTTGAACTAAATCTTCAATTTTAGTCTATTTCCAACTCTTGTGTTTGACTTTTGGGCAACCAATCCCTTAAACTGTGCCAACCAAAAATACTTGAAAAGAGTCCTATCTGCATTTAAATGTGTACCGATGGTATTTGAATACCTAACTTGTTGTATTTTGGATATAAAATGAGATAAAAAGCCACAATTTTTTAAATTAGCTGGCTTTTTTTGCTCAAAATCCATAACCAACTTTTTGGCTGAAATATGGAAAATCCTTAGCAACTCTTGCCATGAGCCAAAAATTGGGGTTGCTTATAAAAAATGTGTACAGCCTCGCTTAAGATAAGCAAAATCGAAACCTTGAGTATCCGCCACCGTTATTCTATCAATAGAAAATGAAATATTTGAGCGGGAAAAAATTTGTTCTTCAAAATTTAATCGTAGTTTTTAAAATATTTTTGCTATGTTAGTCTTAATCATCTGGTCGTGTTATAAAATATTTGAATATTGAGGGATAATTCCCTTCGTCAAAAAAAAAAATTGTAATCCTTGTATAGTCACAGTTTTCAAATTGTACAAAGTCTAAATGTCATAAAATATATTAATTTTTAAATCCAAGTGGAATTCTTTTCGTTACTTCTTATTGTGTTTATTCTAAGTGTTTCAAGGCTGCACATAAGCAATCATTATAATTCATGATTTTCATGACATAATGTTCTATAAGGAAGCACCTAAAAAAGCCCGGGCGTTTGCGACTAGTTTTGAATTTAAATAATAAAATTAGAAACAAGCGCCCGAACAATTTTAGGTGCTTCTGTATAAAACATTCAGTCGTAAATATCATGAATTTCTTTTCGTCGTCATAAAGTGCTTAAGTATAGTCTCATTGCAACCTATTCTTATATCGTCAAAGCTCATCAAAAATACTAAGATCTTGGAAAAATTTCCATTACGTCAATTTTCGCAAATTTTATAAATGTTTCAAGATAGCATACACAACCTCTTCATCGTTGTCATCAAACTCATCATTCGAATTCTGATGCATTATGGGTCCTCCATCCACGACTCTATCAACTGGTATAGTTTCATTGCCTGATCCTTCTAGTCTCTGGTGTTGATTTTGTGCTTCATGTTGAATGATTCTCAAGTTAATCAGGGTAGCTGTTTTAGATTTCACCGCTTCTCCTATCTCTTGTCTCCGTCCAGCTAACTGAATTTCCGTTCGAATATTAGACATTTTTAATGTCAGATAATGATTGTAGATTTCATTGCTGTTATTTGACTTTGTCTCTTGATCCCTTACATTAATATCACTTTGATTTACAGATTCAAGCTTTTGGTCAGAATGTATTCCAGCTTGAATCTCCAGAGAATTTCCGTCAGAACTGGTGATCTCAATATTGCGTTCTCTGTCTCCAAGCTTTCTCATATCAATTTTTAGCCATGCCTCTTGGCGATGTTGTTGTTGGCTTATCTTCACAGCATCATTGTTGTCAAATATAATCTCCATAACTAATCCCTCGTTTATAGTCGCAATAAAGCACCCACGCACTGTCTCTCCAAAAATTAAATGTTATTCTACATTTGAATCAGTATACAAAAGGGTGTACTTTATTGTAATCTAGTATGCCAATCATTTATAACAAACAGCAACTAATTTATTGTTTTCGGTTATAAAAATCACCTGACAAATTCGATCGAGTGCCATAGAAAATTGCTGTCATTCCTTTCAATTTATTGTGGTAGACTCTCTATTGTACCAGTACTTCAGTTTTGTTTTATTTTGCATATTTTGTGGCCGGGAAAACCCCAATGAATATTTTATGGCTGGAAAAATTTAAATTATCAAAACAATGCGATTTTAAGTTGCGGTATGCGTAAACAAACTCTCCAACCAAATGTTTTATTTGCTTAACTGCGCAAGTTTCGTGAACAGGCTAAACATTAAGCTCAAATCATGTGCTTATCAGCCTAAAATTAGTCTGAATAGCAGACCTCTATAGATATACTTCTATAAGAAACTCTTTTTGCTAGAGGATGAGCAGAAGCCTAGCCTAAAATACTTGTACCTAACTGGTCATACTTTCTAAGATATATATAACACAATAGAATTCCAGAGAAGTTCTCTGGTAAGTGTGTATTTTTTTCTTTTATTACGTAAAGATGTTGTTCCTAGAAAATTATTTTTCAAGTTTCCCTCTGATAGAAAGAAATTTAACTTATCTTAAATGGGAAAATGTACTGTTAGTAACTATGGGTTACCCCCAAAACAAAAACAATTAGCTTAAAGATAGGGAAATATTTGACATGCGTAAATAATGCTTACGTCATAAATCGCATTTTAATTATTGTGGATAAGGATTCAACGTTCTAAACTAATCAGTTAGATGCATGATAATTCCTGCTTGTAAAATTTGACCAATTCATGATATGCACCATTGCAATGTCATTACATTACGGACACAACAGCTGATTGGTTGTAAGTGACGTATTGACTGATGTTACGTCACTTTCAACCAATCAGCTATCGGGTCCGTGATGTAGTGTCAGAAGACATTGCCATCGTGCATATCCTGAATATAGGGTTTCCGAAACATCAGTGAAAGCAGCACAGCCGACTAGATTCTTTGTATGATGCTTCTGTTCCATATAAATCTCATTACCCCTTTTGGTCCTTATTCCCTTGCCCGGGGTCCACATAATATGTCACTCCCTAATTACCAGTATACACTATTTATGGTCACACAAAAATGTCTGTTCGTTCTTCATTACGCTACTGGCGAATGAGAAACATCAAAAAGGACCGATGACATTTCAACGATTATACTTCCAATCTAACAAACTAGGTAGTAAATATATGGATTAGGGTGTTATATGAAAAATTTGTAGGCCTTTAACATAGAAATCAACTTATATTATCTCGTATATATATTGAGTATATAGCACGGACTATAACAAGTCCAAGTCCATTAAAATTACAGTGGATAATAATTAAGTACTGGATCTGATAATTTCATATTCAAATCACTTGAAAGTACCCTGCGAGTTTAAACCAATGAGAACCGCACAAACAACGCTTTTCTCTATGAACAGTCGGAAAGTTATCGTGTCCTTTCACTCCTGATATTCTGGATGAGGGTTTTGGGAATATTTGGCCCAGCATCGCTTTCCAGGGTGCTGTATGTCTGTTTTTGAAGAAACAGCGCTTTGTCAACTCATCTTCATTTTGGAAAAAACGGCGCCTTGCTCTGGTTTAAAGACATAATAGCGAGGTTACGCAAGTGTTTATTTAGACCGTGTACATAAGATTTCACTTGCATGGTTTGCTTTGGCAAGTTATGTACAGGCCTACGGTATCGCACTTTACGGTCAAAATAAACCCGTGCTTAACCTCGCTAATGTATCAAAACGGACAAAGCTGTAGTAGAAATGAAGCAAAAAGTAATGGAGGGAACACATTTTAGTCAAACTAAATCCCGTAACATTATTATCGTACTATCATATAACGCCTATACTACTGTATTACACGCATTATAAACGACTCCAGGCTTCACATTCTTGTATAATCCTATATTACTACTTATTACATGTCTAAATATTAAAGTTATTATTTTTACATAAGTGTTCCCGTTTCATATCAGACATTTACTATCAGGACAGTGTCTGCCTATTGTTATCTTGTGCTGATATAAGCAAAAAAACGTTTTTCTTTTCCTCTTTCTGACAAATTTTGATCCACATATGTAACGATTCAATGTGAAAAAGCTTGTGAATTAATATTGCTGAGTAAGCAAACGATATCACTCTTATTTAAAAACCTTTAAACGTATTATAAACGTCTCTCTCCCTTACACTTGCAGCGAATCGGACATGTTCAACAAATTGGAAAGTATCGCGTTATCCGAACAGCCACGAACACCCGTGTTGAATTGTCTCATCACTAAAGCTCTCTTCCCCAAACACGTGGAAAATCATGTGAGTCTTGTTAGCAATATTTTTTACCCGTTTTATTTCACTTCACAGCTATACCTATAACCACGTTAGTGTCAGCTATGTTGTCTGTTTTTACCCACTTTAATGTACTTTACAAGAGTTATACCTAACGTTAGTCTTTAGTCTATAAATTTTGAGCCTTGTCTTAGCAGTGGACCCAATTGCGAAAATGACTTTAAAAAACAGATCACAGATCCTAAGGTTTGTCCCCTACATTTAGTAGAAACTGGGCTATTCCAGAAATACAATCATGGTCGTAATATTTGAGAAAAAAAGGGAAATTCCTACAAAATCTTATAACCACAAACAATTTGGAAGCGCTCTCAGAATACAGTCTGGAAGTCTATAAACCCCTCCCGAATTGAAATGCTACAATAAATCTTTCAATTAGCCCCAAAAGCGACTTTCTCGCCCGAACTCCAAGTTTCGGAAAACGAGGAAATAAGCTAAATTCTCAATAGATTTTGACCATGATTGTAGTCAGTACCCTATGTTGTTGTACTATGTTGAGGAGGTATGACGTCCAGGGTGGTCTGGAAAATGAAAAAGTCTAGGAGGGTCTGGGTTTTTCAAGTGTAAAAATTCCAGGGTGGTCAGTCAAACGAGGGCGAAAATCCAGGGTAATTCAAAAGATGAGAAAAAATCCATCCAAAAGTACTTAAGTCAAATTCCTCCTGATACTGGGATCGATTTTTGTGCATTCATTTACAAATCAATAGGAATATATTTGACAAAGAAAAAATTTTGTCAGATAATAACTTTAACTAATACGCATTACGTCTGTACGCATTGATAACTATTTGTTTGATTTTCAGTACAAAACAAGCCGTGTGAATTGGGTGGTTCAATCATCAGCTGTGGATTACCTGCACTTGATGTTGACATCCATGGCTTGGCTTATCAAAGAATACAATATTGATGCACGATTCTGTGTTTCTATACATGATGAGGTTTGTTATCTCTGTTTGGCCCTGTGATCGGGGAACTCATAAGGGTGACCTTCCATAAATTGGCGGATGAGTGGAATCTACTCATTTTTTGCCAGGACGTTAAGGAATCTAGATCTACCGTTTGTGATGGAAACGTGGGCTGTTTTTGTCTTGAAAACGGAATTTAGTAAAAATATCGGTCGGAATTTCGGAATTGGAACAAATAAACAAAATTTTAGGAACTTTTGACAAAAATGATTTCAAAAAAATTAAGCGCCGGAATTTAAAGAAGAAATTAACGGTATGGTGGAATCGGGTACCACAATTGATAAGTGGGCTAACATAGATTGTCGTAACTATATTGAATGTAAAGTCCTTACAGTTGGGATATTAAAATTACAATAGCAAGGTTAAACACGGGTTTATTTTGACCGTAAAGTGCGATACCGTAGGCCTGTACATAAGATTTCACTTTCATGGTTTGCTTTGGCAAGTTATGTACAGGCCTACGATATCGCATTGAACGGTCTAAATAAACCCGTGCTTAACCTCGCTAATACTATTTCCCAATACTTTTTACAACTCAGGTTCGTTACATTGTAAAGGACGAAGATAAATACCGTTTGGCGTTGGCGTTACAAATCACCAATCTTCTAACGCGCTCCATGTTCGCTTACAAACTCAACCTGAACGATCTACCACAGGTAAGGATTAATCATAGTCTTCGAAAGGCGTGAATGGGCTAGGCTCGCAACTACTAGGAAAAAAACTAAAATCTCACCCCGAAATCTTACTATCCGTGTGGTTTACACAAAAACGCACTGCCAACGAGAAGAAAAACTGATAGTATGTTTCCTAAAAAGTTGTCCTAATAAGGTCTCAATTCATCAAGCATAAGTGAAGGGGACTTTAAATGCATTCAGTGGGATCGGAACTCTATCATTAAACTGCGAAAAATATTTTCCTGGGTCTTATTCACGTCTTCTCCCTCAAAATATTTTATAAACACTACAGTGAACTCTCTCTGTAATTCGAACCTCTACTATTTGAATCTTTCTATAATTCGAAATAAAATATTGGTCCCCTCAGCTGAAAAGTTTTTGGTTCTTTGAAGATCGAATTAGAGAGAATCAACTATACTTTCGAATGGAATTAGTTTGGTTATAAAAGATATGGCGTCGTAGGCCCCTTTACTTTAATGGGCTTTTCCAGAAGAAAGATCTACCCCCACTGTTGAGGATATTGATTTTTCGAAGTATCGAACCCCCTGGATATCCTACTTTATTAGTAAAGACCCCCTGGATATCCTCTCTTATAAATATGCTTACCCCTGGATATCGTATTTTTTACTTGAAAAGACATTTTATCCCCTGGATATCCGCTCCCTTGTAGATATTTAACCCCCTGAATATCCACTTTTGAGCAAAAATCGTTAACCCCCTGGATATCCGAACCTTTTTAAGTCAAAAGAAAATTCTTGAAAATGTGAGGATACCCCTGAAAGATTATACTTTAAAGTGACGGTGGACGAACTAAAACCTGTCTTTTGCCTCCTGGAAATTTTAGAATAACTGTTTACCCCCTCGAAAATAAAACAAAAAACACTTCTTTAGACCCCCTGGAAATTCTTCTCAGATTACCCCCATGGAAATGACCCCTTCTGTATGGAGATAAAATGGAATGGCCCATTGTAATTTATTAATTTTTGTTCTTTTTTTCAGTCAGTTGCATTCTTCAGCTCAGTAGACATTGACAAAGTGTTACGGAAAGAAGTTGATTTAGACTGTGTAACGCCATCAAATCCTCTCGGGCTACAAGAAGGACATGGTATTGGAAAGGGTTTGTATACACAGATATCTTATATAAAACACTACTTTAATGGGACAAACTTTCGCGGGGATTAAATTTCGCGGATTTCGCGGATTTGGGTGTCATCCGCAAAAATCCGCGAAATTAAATCCTAATGGAAATTTGGAAGGGCCTCATCAGCGAAATATTTCTAATCAAAACTCAAAATATTTCAAATTAATACTATTTGAATGGTTAAAAAAGTGCAAATAATGTGTATTTCAACAACCAATATGCATGATTTGACAGTATAAAGATACAAAATCGTGAAAATATTGCCACCCAATAGTGCGAAATTTTTGAATTTCGCGGATAGGCCCAACCGCGAAATTTTATCCCATTAAAGTAGATCATGCTCCTTCTGTCTTTCTCAAGTCATGGCAGTCGAAGCGAAATAATGCAGCACCATCTTTGCTGAATAGACAATAGTTCGTTCAAAAACGAAAGTTGGATCAATCAATACTATTCTCTCACTTTCTCGTTTCCTGCCATATCAGAAATGTTTGTCCTGATTGAACAACTTGCCGGTGCCGAGCAAGATGGCGCATAATTTTGCTTGAAAGACAGGGAAAGAGTAGCTCTATCTAGTATTTTATTTAAGACGCCGGTTTGTTTCTGTTCTTTAAATAGTTACTTAAAATCATCCTCGCCAGCTTAAAAGGACCATTTTATAAACATGTTTTTATACAAATAAATTAAGTAAGTTTTAGCTGGATTTCTTTGCACAATGTTCATGGTATGCTTTATAAGCGTTAAAGGTACTTAAAATCAGCAATCTAGTAACAATCTAATCTCTTAGCAATTTCATAAATATTCGAAGCTGGAAAAAGTTCGGCCTTTTTTTTATCTGTTTTAGGTAGCCCAATGCGAATCGGTTTATTGAATATGAATTATTATTTTTTCAAGTTTTTCCTTTTTTTTTCTTTTCAGGGGAATCTTTGGACATTTACCAACTTCTAGAAAGAACCAGAGGAGGAAAATTTGATTGAAGTCTATATCCTGCTTTTGAAGGGAAGTACATTTATTTTTTAAAAGATAGATATTTTTTGTATGATATTTTGGACAATTAGAGTTTATACTTTTGTATTGAAAACGATAAATAATCCAGAAATCTTTCTTAGGCGTTTTTTTAGTACGTAGTCCTACATTAATTTAAGTAATGAATCAACCCTTAGGATCGGTTTAATTCTTCGTGAGGTAACCGTATGTGATTGATTCGAAAAGAGTTTGTTTTTATGTTAAAAAAGTGACGTTGCGGGCAAAACTCCTAAAATACTCCCCCAAAATTCGTAAAAAATCTACGATTTTTCTAAGTTAAATTCAACGAAAAATTATTGATACTATCGTATAGGGTATGAAATTGTGACCAAAAGAGTACTACAGCAAGTCTTGTAATAAAACAGAAATTTGAAGCTCAAAATTCAGTCAGTAATCTGAGTACTCTGGGACTATAGTCAGCAAGACCCGCGTATAGGATAGAATTTTTAGTTAAAACAAGTGTATTTTGGAGTTGTATGATGGTAACCAGAACACCCTTAAGAAATGGGAACCTATCAGGTTTAGATTCTTAGATGGTTGAAATAAACTTAAAGATTTAGCCATGTAAAAAATGCATACGAGTTTTGAAAATGGAAAAAATAATGACTGGTATGTATATAATAAAAATATAAGATTTAATTTTTATAAATTATATAATATATAATACATAAGAAGATGATAATAAGGTCTTAATTTTGGACAATGCGTTTAATACAGAAATGCTGATTAGCAGAATCTGTTTGTGTTGGAGGTGGATTTGCGTGGCTTTTTCAAGAATGGCATTGGTGAAAAAGTCTGATCTTCGTCACCATAGTTTTGTTGTCTTTTCACTCCGTTGCTGTATTTCCCGTCATCCATTTGTCGGTTTCCGAACCACTTTCGTCGACCGTTCATTTTGCGGTCACGGTTGTTACTCTGTTCAACATATTTTTCTTTTCCGTTGTATGTTTCGCTTATTCCTCGGCTATTCGCGGTTTTCTGTTCTGTCCGTTCTCCATGTCGACCGGTTTTTTTCTTTACGATTTTCATCTTCCGTCCGAATGTTTTCCGTTCAGTCATCTTACGTTCATACTGGATTTTCTCATTGATCATTTTTGATTTCTTGGCTTTATTTTCGTTACGAGCTATTTCTTCTTCCAGTTTTCGTTTCTTTTGATTCTCGGTCGCTTCTTGACGAAGTGAGGAAACCATGTCACAAATGTCTTGAGGAATTTCATCAGAAGAAGCTGATGAACCAGTGTCATTTGATGAGTCAGAATAAACGGCAAGTTCAGTCTCATAGATCTTCACACATGGAACAATTGTTTCTTTTGTGGAAGAAAGTTCACGCTCATAAATTTTCGCCGTTGGTGCATTTGATTGTTCACCTCTAGTAACCTCTTTTTCACCACTAGTAAGCTCTTTTTTACCACTAGTAGCCTCTTTTTTACCACTAGCAACCTCTTTTTCACCACTAGCAACTTTTCGTTGGGAACATTTGGAGTCGTCAAACACCAACATTTCACCGAAAGCAAACGACAAACGATCAATATCAGGCGAAGGTTTCTCGTACACCGAATCTTGATTGTCGTTCATTGTACCCAGAAACTCGAGGAAATGTTTGGGATCATGGTTAGGCTGATATCCAGTCATCTTTGATTCCAATTTAGTCTCCAACGAGGAAGTTTCCTGAAATTTGTTTTTGTTCTTTCGATGTTTTTTTAATTTTAAGGTCGTTGAGATACGGGTGATATCTGTTTACGGTGTGTTTCTTCACTGAGAAGAAATCTTGCGACTTCGGTTTCGTAGAGTTCCTCAGGTCGTTTCGAACAAGAGATGGGACGTTAGAATGGCGATACATACGATATTGGATCATTTCTTTCATCAAAATATTCGGAAACAGTTTTCCGAACTCGACTGTTCCATTCATATTTTCACTGATCATCGCAAAATCAGCTGATCCGGAACTCATCAAGATATGAAGATTTTCCATTTTGAAAACCAATTTTTGAAATTCCAGCATTGACTGTAGATAACATTCTGTTATCATTGGTTTACTACACGCAACCATCTTGTATTTCCAATTGGTTTCACAATTTTATAACAATTCAATAACAATTCTCTTAGAGCGCACTTACTCCAAGCGAGAGAGAATTCAAATAATTTGAATATAATTTCTTTGGAAACTGACGCCAAGATATTCCTTCGAAAAGTTATTTGACGTCATAAAGATGTGTTTTGAAAAAGTGACGTCGATTTTTTTAATGAGAGAAAGTAACGACAGAGGTGAACTTTCCCTGCATTGAAGAAAAGCAGATTGTCTTGGCAAATTTGGAATGTTTATATAATATCAGATCTATTATTCGAATCTTCCTGTCACTCGAACTAAAACATTGTAGCTGGAAATTCGTATAAAATAGTTTTCGTAATCCAAAGCTTTCTTAGCCTAGATACTAGACGTCACGGCTTTTTTCTATACGCAGTAACGTCTATATGCCACTTTGCGACTATTTCGAATATTTGGAGACCAGAAAACTCTTGTTCTCTTCAACCAAGGAACTAATTGATTAAACTCATTTGGCCTTCCACGCTACCATGTTTCAATGAAACTTCTCGCAAATTGACTACCATCAAGTTATATCGATTTTGATCAAAATGTCTAGAAGATAGTGACGAATGTAGAAGTAGTCTTCGATAGAAGACCAATTCTCTCGGATCTAATGTCAACTTGCATGGATAATTAACCGAAATGACGGGTTCTGAGAAAAATATCAACCGACTTCTTGACGTATTTGAGGTAGTGAGATCAATGTTTCTTTGGTTCATTTATAGCCCTGCAATTTTGTTAGATTCGTGACATCGTTTCCTTGTTTCTATGGGAAAATATTAACCAAACACGTGACTTTAATCTGACCAGCCACCAGAACCGTTGGAAAACCAACGGATCTGGCGAGACTCGAACTCACAACCAGGCATTTGCTCTACCATTGACGCTACGGGTCCATGTGGAACCTGAGGACTCAATTGCCACTCGGTAGAGCTGGAAGTGAATTCTTGTCTACTGACGGGTCAGAGACGGTGAATTGGGAGAAATCCATCTCCGCATTGCTAGTGTGTTGGTATCCACCAACTACTACACTAACGGAAGGTTTGGGCATGCGACCACAGATATTTTTTTTTCAGAAAAATCAAGAGGTAAACATATTAATTAGAATTTTGATGAATCGTTGAAAAATAAGGGGGATAAATGCATTCGGATACATTTTTCTTAAAATCTTCCTGAAAGTTCGAAAATATTCAACGACAAGATTACTCAAATTAAGTTTCAATATGCTTAGGAAAGAAATGCTAGTTTAACACATTTTTTTCCAATTTTTGTTGGGAAAGACCTGGATAAGTTGTCAGATTATATTTCATCTGGATGATGATGATGATGATGATAACGATTACCCAAATAAAAAAGGACGGGCATACAAGTGTAATAGGCTTTTTCAGAGGGGTTGGAGGATATAACATTCTGTGGAAACTTACCCCCTCCCCCTGGACATTGTGAGTTTTGACCCCACGGAAATTCAAAATTACCCTCAAACAGAGCAAGTTTACCCACAGACCGGACGGTTTTTGTAGATTTTTTCACTATCCCCCAGACACTATATCCTCAACAATGGGCGAAATAAGAGATTTTCAATCCTGGAAATATATTGAAAATATGATATTTCCATATACTTTTTTTTTCAATGAAACTCATTGTGAAATATGATATTTCCTCAACTTTGGAAATATAAAAAAATCATATTTCCAAATTTACAAATGTATATGGAAATATCATATTTTCAAGATATTTCCAGGATTGGAAATCTCTTATTTTGGCCAGTGCCAACCCCCCCCCCCCCCCATATACGGACATATTCTGGAAGAGCCCAATGGGTTCTTAGAATATTTAAGGGATTTTTTATTTTTGACGGAATATTCCTATTAAAGTGTTCTCATAAAAAAAGTAAAGTGAATTCACCATTCACCATTGAGGAATTTCTATCAATATGGCCACCAATGGTGACTTGATTTGAAATTAAAAATACCAACAAAGTGGCTTGTTTTGAATGTGCTAAATATATTTCAAGTTTCAATGAAGGTACGTTAATAGTTGATTCATTTCTACTTGGCAACTATAGTTAATAGAAATTTATGTCAACCAAAACGACATAGCAACTGTTACTTGTTTAGTTACTTTGTTTTATTAAAATCCATAGCAAAAAACTTCTTCAATGGTATGAATGGATTTTCTTTCCTTCATTTATCCGTATTTTCACTTACATATTGAATTTAAATTAATTTTACCTTCATTTCAAAGTCTTATTATTTTGAAATTAAAGATGTGCTCAACATGGATTGTTGTGTTATATCAATACACTGAAGACTTGTGAATATTAGTGGGGAACAATGAAATTAAGTAAGTGGCATTATTCAAAAGTATATTTTTCATTATTCTACAGGCCCGGTGAAAGAACCGTTATAGTGGGGGAGGCTGAAGGCTCAAAATGAAATAAAATTCGCTAGGAATTTGAGAAAAAAATTTCATTTGCTCAAAAGTGGGGAGGCTGAAGTCTCACCGGTCTCCCCGTTTCCACCGGGTCTTTTCTAAAGTCGTTTTTAATAACAATTGTCAGCCTGATTATACATTTCTCTTAAAGAAATGAGATGAAATTAAAGTAAAATCTCGTTGGAAAGATAATTCAGAGTAGAATTTCCTAAATCTTTAATTTTACCCACCAAACTATCTGCCTTGTGTCGCTTTGTCGTAGCTTCCTCCGCAGTTTGTACTATCCCGTTGATGACAATTTGTTTTTATATTTTGAAAAATCTTGCCATGACAGTCTATTTCGGCTAGATAGATTTTGTGTCTCATTTTGTTTCTGTTTCCTTAACAATAGTTATTTCCTACAGAGGTAAATAGATGCTTATGTGAAATATATCTTTGACACGGAAAGGTAATCCATACCCTGCACCCATCCGTAACAAATAGAACTCTGCGTTATCTTTCCTGTGAAGAAGAGTTTGGTACAGGTTAGTTGTTTACGTCTTTGCTAGGCGTCATGAACGGAAAAATACTATATTCTCATTTTTTCTCCTTTTTATAGTTATTGTATTCATCGCTGCTTCGGTCCACCTTGTCATCCACGCTGTTCTTGTGAACGCAAGTAAGTTTCCTCGAGGAATTCCTAAGAGATTTCTATTGTAATACTCCTGAAACAATCCCAAAATGCATCGCTTTTTTAGAAAAATCAAAAACTCCGATAAGATCTATTACATGGTTCCATGATCATTTTTAGGGCAATTTCATCATGTTATTCTTGTTAGTCAGGCACGTGCTACTTTATCATTTAATTACCCCCTAAACTCGATTCAATCCTTTTTTACACCTTTTTCTATTGTCTATAGGTGCAAAGAAAAGTCTGCGACGTTTTTAGGGTGGTAAAACGGACAAAAAAATACCCGCACGGCAATTGGCGGCTACGGTCGAAAAGTTGTATTATACAACGTTCTATACGCTATTCCTTTCATTTATAGCTTGCAAGAGTAGCTTTGATTTGGTGAATGGCTATTGCGTCAAACTGTTAGGATTAAAAAATTTTAATAATGCAAGGAAAGCCTGTTATAAGATGACGCCAAGTGCTGCAGTCCCCCATTGGGCGGGAGATGATGCAAGCCTCTTCAGCGCCATCGAACAGTTGGGCGGAGACTACAATAATATGAAGGTTTGGACCAGCGGTGTTTTTATAGGGACAAAATATATGTGGGGAGTTAATTGTAAGTATTTCTACATTTTGTACTTTTACTTTTTGTTTTGTTTTATGTTTTGTTAACTTCCGCCATTATGAAAAGGAACGCTTGTAAGAGGAAACACCTATGCAGATTCGAACGTTTGCTTCCTTCCTAAATTTTATTCCATATTATCCATAATAACTACGTAACTGAAAGGTTTTTGTTTTAATAGGAGTGATATCATTTGCTTACTCATCAATTTTACTTTACAAGCTTTTTCTTATTGGATTGACACAAATGTGGAGCAAGAGGGAAAGAAAAACATTTTTTTGTTTATTCATAGCAATTGATTAAAAATAGTACTATTCAGAATTTGTTTCTACTGGTAGAAGTAGTCTAACATAGGACATTTTTAAGTAGCTTGCTACGCTCCACTGCAGAGACATTCAGCGTTTTGCGTAAAAATGTCTCAGACACGGAATGTTGCCTAACCGTAACAGACCAAACTTTTCTTTTCAGTCAGCGAAAAAGAGTATGCTACAGGCTAACTGTTACCATGGTGTAAAGTGTAAAGTGTTACAGCAAAGCGATTATATTACGTTCAATTAAAAAGTGTTGCCTATTGCTCTTAGTGTGATATAAATTACCTATAGATAAACATATTCTGTTTGGTCTTTTTAGATGAGACTCCAGTCACCGACACGAGGAATTGGAAAACGTCCGCCGCCCCTGGAAAGTGTCTTAAGTACAAAGTGAACAAAAAGGACAAAAACAATGGCTATGCTTTGGCAGATTGTACCTTATACACCTCACTCTTGTGCCAAAGAGAAAAAAATGGTACAGTAATATCAATCAACGCTCCTTAATTCGAACCCCTTTTATTGGAATCTCTCTTTAATTCGAATTAAAATATTGGTTCCCTCCGCTGGAAAGTTATCCAAAATATTTTCCGTAATTCGAATCTTTCTATATAATTCAAAAATGTCAAAGTTGCAATACAATAAAACTGAGCAAAGATTTTCGTAGTCTCTATAGATAAACTTCCTATAAGAAACTCTTTCCGCTAGAGAATGAGCCCAGTAAGGCACACAACGTTGTTTCAACGTTTGTCTAACGTTCACAACGCCCATATAACGTTATATTAGCGTTTAAACAACGCGTGCCAGCTGGGCAAAAGCCTAGGATTTTCGTTAATATTGAAGAAAAATGCTCCTATTTTCACCATAGATCTCGGAAATTGTCCAACGCCTTTAACAGGAAGTGCATTTGAAGTTGGGAATATGTGTTTCACGGAGACCGTTTTAACTGGAGATCCAGGAGATAATGAGAACTTTTGTACTACTCAAGTTCAAAATGATTATGTACCCTTCATGTCGCAACCTCTCTCCAAAGAAGTGATGGATGGATTGTCAACCGATGTAGGAATGCCTGTGGATGTTTGGACACCATTCCAAAGGCAACCTGATTACTCATACCTTGGGTTTGGTGAGTGTCTTGAACAATAGACAGCTCCAGGCTTTTAAACCTTTCTCTTGGTCTATAAGCACTGCTATGGGCGGCCTCTTAGTGACCCCCACCGGGAATTATCGCTTTTTGATAGGAATAGAAATTTTAAACAAAAGAAGTTCATCAATAGAGATTGAAAAAGAAGAATGTTTAAAACACAGCTGATTGGCTTAGGTTTCGAAACTCTCTATTGTTCCATCAAAACCTTACTGCGCATGTGATGTATCCGGTGAAATTCAATATTCAAAACAAGAGCAGTGCGCATGTCCCGAAAAGTAGGAGTTTTACGCTCGAAACGAAGGAAGATATGACGTAGCCTATTTAAACTTTAAAAACCCAAAAGATATCTATCCGCAGACACGTGTTTTGTCCTTTCAAGGGCTTGTCAGTGCGGCTCGGGAAAGCGAGGGTTCAATCCTCAAAATATCCGATATAATAAGGACCTTGGATTAGCAACCTAGACCCGAAAAACAAAATTAAAAAATTGATATAAGAAGTGAATTCTTTATGATGATTTGATGCCCTTGTTTTCTGCCTTTTTTAACTTTTTTGAAAGGTAATTATTTTTTAGCATTTTTAGCACCACAACTTTTGATCTAATTGACCAAATTTGACAAACGACCCCTCGAAATTTAAGTTAATCTTTCCTTTTTTTAATGCGAAAGGATTGATTCTTTAAAAGTTCATAAGTCTCGAGAAAATTCACTTCGATGTACTTTTTTCTGGGACACCCGAAAATAAGAAAGTGCTAAGTTAACTAGTACCCAAGGTATCTTAGTTTAGAAAAGGGCAGGCCCTCGACTTGAAATTTAATCTGGCTGTTCTTTGTTTTCCGATAATTTTAAATGACACTGTGTCCAGTAAAGTATAGGTGAAGGGGTTGCCATTTTGAAAATACTACTTTTGAGTTGAAGTATTTATAAATTAGAAACCATCATGCGAAACAGTCCACCTTGGCTTAATCTAAAAACGGAAAACTACCACATACTCTACCGGGCCACTTAATCGCACCGCACCATCCAGTCTATATAAAAGCTTAAAGCACAAAATATATATTATTGGAAGTTGATTAAGCGTTTCCCTTCAAAATCCATATAATAAGTATTAACCCTATTTGGACCGGGCCTTTTTGAAGAATAATAAGCCGGGGGGCCTAATCACCCCCCCCCCCCCCTCTCCGTAAAATCTCTAAAATTGGTGGAATTTTGGAAACTTGGTTTAAATTAATACAAAAAAGATTGTCACGTGACCAATTTTTTGATGACGTCAGCACTTTCGTTTTCATATTTTTGAAAATTTTATTGAAAATGTGCTATATCTTTGAAGTATTATATCATCTGATATAGAAGAGATTTTTTAATACTGTTTTCATATTCTGGTAGCCAAATGAATTCCCCACTAACGATTTTCAATCAGAATTGGAAAATTTCCAATTACAAAGCTCCTATGGGGTGCCAAAGTCTCTGTTTTTTCTGATTTTGGCGCCCCATTTTTAAATTATGACCTCATCAGAAAAAAAGCTTTCTGGAAATGGTTTGTCTTGTCCATACAAAACTACTGTCAAAATTTCAATTTATAGCATTACCATATAAAAATATATCTTAATTTGAAATTTGCAATAAAATACAGGATTTTGTACCGAAAAAATTAGGTCAAATTTTAATTTGCTCACGTAAGCATAATTTTGACAAAAATATTTTTGTACAGAAATGAGCCAAAATAAAAGTTAGGAATTGTCCTAAAAGTTTAAGGCCATCATCACAATCCCTTAAAAAGCTATATTGAATCCTTAGCTATCTAAGGCTTGGACCAAAATCGGGATTGCTTATAGAAAAATGTATAGTTGGCCCCTTCACTTGGAAAATCATCCAAAATACTTTCCGTAAATTATAAACTATAATACCTATAATTATAAAACCTGAAGGAAATTCTTGGTCCCTTGAAGATCGAATGAGTGAGAGAGGGGCAACATGAAAAACAGAGTCCGCCTTGGCAAAAGCTAAAAATGGAGAAATACCATACACCACCTGGCCACTTAACCGCGCCATCTAGTCTATAAAAAAGTTTTTTCTAAGTGGACCCTGAAGAAAAGTTTTGTTCCATTGAAGATTGAATTACCTTAAGTGGATAAATCTTGGCGGGGATTAAATTTGGCGAATTTGGCGAATTCAGCAATTCGTCAAATTAAATCCCCGCCAAATTTAACAAAAAGAGAATTATGTGAAAAATCACAATTTTTTAGTATATTTTTGAGTAATTTTCACTCATTTCAGTGTGACAAAATTTCCAATTCGCCAAATTAAATCCTCGCCAAATTTTACGAAATTGATCTATCGGCAAATTAAATCCCCGCCAAAAATCGTATTTTGGCCAATCGCCAAATTAAATCAACGCCAAAATTTACCCACTTAAAGGTAATGAGAGAGTAGCCAATCAATGCATCATTTGTAATTCCTCTTCTTCTAGACGGGTCACAAGTGGCACCCTCACACTACTTTTATGAGAATGCTGCAACTAAATGTCTAAAGTTTGATGGTCGTAATAATGGGGGTCTGGTACCAGCTGATTGCACAACAAATATTGCAACTCTTTGTTACTATGGTAAGTAGATAGGTTTTTCATGGCTTGTTAAGTTACGTCATTTCCGCCATTATTAAAGCAAACCACTAACCTTTATATATCCCTGGACCAAGTTACTCAATGCCGGCCAAGCAAAATATTTTAATCGGAGTTTTTTTGAAATTGTTTCCCGCGGAGAGAGCGCTAGATCTAGTTTTGTTGTACACTAATGATGTAGCGCCGTTTGTCGTTAGGCAAAGTTTCAAACACTACAATGGCTTCTTCTCGGGTACCAATTCCAAAAAAACTTCAATCAAAGATGGGGGATATAGCTTGGTCCAGGGTTATATAAAGGTCAGTCAAGCAAACCCTCGAATCTTGTAGATAAAATCCCTTACGAAATGACGTAACTTGAAAAAATATGAAAAACCTCTAGACGTGAGATGTTATCTCTCGATCAGGAAGGGCTACAGTGGCGTCTTCATAACTCTAACACCCCTGTCTCGTAGCCCCGGTGAAACTTGTTCCCACAATGGAGATAAAAATTTCATTGGAAATCTCAATGAGGGTAGAAATTCTATTGTTCTCATAAAACCCAGTGGAATTCTTTTAAATTGAATTTCGAATAAACATGTGATCAAAGTCAATTTCCCAGTGGGTTTGAAATTGGAAGGGTATTTTTCCCACCTGGGACGAATTTAGGGCAAAAGTGGGTCTGTGATACAGGGGTGGAATCAAATGTCTTCTAAACTCAAAAAATTTATTGTCCCTTCATTTAACAATGCCTTCTAAACCAATCTGCCTAACTCGAAATATCAATAAAGTTCTAAAAAATTTGTGTTCCTTGTGCGTGTTCGAGTTATGGAGACTCCACTGTATTTCAGAGAAAAAATGACCCAATGTTGTTGAGGTACTGATTTCACCCTTATGGAGTCGTTTAGAATATCGTGAACAACTCAGAATAGTCTCTCACAAATAGGCAAAACTTCAGGGGAGGTAACTGAAATTTACACAAAAAGAGGTATCTGAAAATTTTCATCAATATACTGACTTTCCAAAGAAGATCTCCTGAATACTGTTTATTTACCCTTTTAATATTTTAAAAACCCTTTGAAAGGATGAATAGTTTTTTTGGGAAAGCCCAACATTATTAGCGGGAAATCTGTTTGTGCAGAGTTTACAACTTATAAGTTAGTTAGAAAAGCAGTCGCCAATAAATTTTCGAGGAAAGACCTCTTACTCTACCGCCGACTCTATTGGCTGTAAATTCACTTCTGTAACAAAAATCTTTCACGAATTATCCTTCGGCTTGGAGGATACCATTTACATAGTAGATTTTTCTAGATTGTCCCAAGGAATAAATACTCCTCTTGCTAAAGAATGCTCAAAAGGAGCGAACTTTTCCATGGAGATCTGGTACATGATATTCTACCAATTTATTTAGATCCTAATGTTCTATGGCCTGAAGACACCGCTGGAGACCTTGACATTGGTGGCGCTGGCGATAATTCCATCCCTTTGATAGGTCAGAAATCATTCAACTTTAAACTTGAATATGCTTCCCGTTGTAATGCTAAAACAGGCTGTTCCAAAATATTCCACACAGGGGGTGGATGGACGAACCTTTTCAAGTCAAAACAAATTTTTTGAAAATGTGTTCCCTGGCAAATGGCAAAATTTGCAAAAAAGGCCCTGGGAAAAAATTAAAGTGAAGGTGGAAGAACTATTATCAGTCATTTACCCCCTGGAAGTTTAAGAATAGCTTTATACCCCCTGGAAATTTTTTTTTCACCCCCTGAAAAATTTTCGTCCACCCCCTGTATGGTTATAAAATGGAATGGCCCATTGTAACGGTAAAACAAGTGGAATGGTTCAAACGAATAAATAGTCTATCTAATCTGATATTGAAATGACTACAGATATACGATTTTAGTTGTTGTTTTGCAACATCTAGCACTGAAAGATGGTTTTACCGAAATACTTTTGCTGGAAATAAAATAAAACTTGTTGTATTTTCAACTTAGAAACGCATAACGGATAACGAGGCACAAAATTTTAAGTGTTTTTTATTCCCTTTTGCTGCGTGGATACCTAATGACTAATAGTCACTTAGATACTATACTACTAACGCTTGAACCGAAGGCGTAGTGTTATGGTGGTTATCCTTGACTCCCGCTTGGGAGGCCAGAGTTCGATACCCACCGTGTCTCTACGATTCACTTGGCAAGTGAATATCCGGGTCAACTCATGCCATGTGAGGAGAATCGGGTACCATAACTCTGATACAAGAGTGTGGGTAGATTAGACAGACATTGTGACGTGCAGTGGCACTCATAAGGTTCGACTTCGCGTGAGCATCGCTCTCCCAGTGTCATTGTATACGCTATGGCTTGGCAGCTCGTGTCTGTCAAGTCGCAGTGTCTGTCAGCGCCGTGATTCCTACTCCTTCGTGGGTAGGACCCGTCCTGAATGCATTTGGAGGGCTCAATCTATCTATCTATCTCTACTAACGCTCGAACTAAAAACAAACCGACTATTTTTGTGTAATTACATCATACGATGATACTAACTTGATTATCTCTTGTCTTACTGGCTATACAGAATGTGGTCTGGACAACGTTAACGTCACGGCGTATAAAGGGTATGCTGAAGCGTGTTACGATGCCGTAACTCATCCGGAGACGTCACACGGAAAAGCAATGGCTTATTGTGGTGAACTTCAAGGAACATTACCTTCTATGCCGTTAAGATACATTTATGAAAGATTTAATAATTTTACAAAAACACTTGGAATTAATGGTACGGTATGGATCGGGGGCCACGATCGAATTGAGGAAGGACTAGTTGAGTGGCAAGATGGTATGTGTCACTTATTTGATAAAATTCTTTTATTTATTTCTTCCAAAATGCATATTGGGTTTTTGTTACAGATTGTCATGGTTAGTCGCTAGTTTGTATTTTTTTCAGTGCATATAACTTCACTATACTTCATAATGATTCGACTGAATATGTAATCAGGGATAGGGAAACTTTCAGCATCTAATATTATTTTTGCCTCGATACCCCATCCAATATAATCAGGGGTGATATTAAAAGTCACGGTCAACGAGAAACTCTCACTAAGTACGCTCTTCTATTTGGTACGCTTCCTTATACGATGAAAATCCTTTCTCCTTTAGTTTAATTAGAGAGCCGAAACTGCAACCTCGTTCTCATCGCATTATCAACTTTTTTATGCTTTACTGATCACGCTAGATATTTTCTGGCGTCGATCAGTAGAGTAAATAAAGCCTGGGATACACTACTTTGTACCAGAGTGTATCTCACGTTTATTGCTTCGTAGTACACTCTGTGCGCATTGTCTGTTTCTTAAAAAAAATTCCCGTGCAGAAACCTCAGCGATGAAGTATGATTTTTAAATAGCCACTCTTTTCTCATCGTCTCCCCTCTCTCACCAACACTCCATCACAGCGGTTGGTTTGAAAAATCTCAAATGAGAAAAGACAATGGCAACACGCCCTCTACGGCAATGAATTTTGAAATCAGCCGTAGATACTGGGTTTGTGTACAGACAAGGTATACATGGGGACGAGGTTACCGCCAGTGATCTACTCTTCTTCATTATCGTTATCGTTATCGTTTTTCTATAGAATCTCCAGACGGAGAGAGCGCATCAATCACAGACAACAATAATTCAACAAACAATTGTCTAGCTTTCAATACGGACACTGAAGAACTATTGTGGGAAGATTGCAATTCTCATCACAAATTTCTTTGTCAATGGAAAGAAGGTAAGCACAGAATGATAATTATCCATAAAAAAAGTACTGGAGGTTTGGGAAAGCAAGAAAATGTTACCATTCTAGACCTTTCAACGTTTGAAAGAGGAAAGGTTAACTTTAGTTTGATAACATTTCTTGTTTTCTAAGACTCCAAATTCACACTTGTATAATTTTTTTATTGAAATACCCGGTAGAAAGAATGTTTTTGCTTTGCATATTTGCTTCGTTATTTCCTTTAATAGTTTGCCGTAATTTTATTGATGTTTCTTGATCGTAGACACTAATTGTATCCCGCAGTTTGATAAAAGCCATGGCGTTTTAAAACCATGATAAAGCCTTTTTGGACCTACCCCGGTGGGCTGTAGGTCCTATAAATTAACCTCTGTTCGTCCGTTCGTTCGTCCGTTCGTTACTAGCTTTTCTCGGGATTGGCTCATTAGTTTTTCCTAATTTTTGGCACAAAGATGCAAAATGGTAATGCCCAAAATGTGACGGAGCCCGATTTTCGAAAAAAATTCATTTCCGGCCGAAAATGCCGGAAATATGCCGGAAAAACCGGTTTTTTGGCATTTTCTCGAGATTTCATCATTAGTTTTTTCTGATTTTTTGCACAAAGATGCGTATTAGCAATGCCTAAAACATGGATTAGTCCGATTTTTGAGAAAAATTCCATTCCGGCTGAAAATGCCGGAAATATCCCGGAAATCGCCGTTTTTGCAGATTTTCATTGGACTTTTTCCTTTATTTCGTTGTTTTTTCACACAAACACATTTGTAGCAATGCCCACCATCAAGCATGTTTTTAATTGTCATAAAAGTGATTTTTGAAGCCGAACTTTCTAAAAATCGCCGGAACAGCCTATTTTCGCCGGAAAAACGGTATTTCTTGAATTTCTCGAGCTGTACTTTATATTTTTCATGAAATTTTGCACACTGATGCAAAATGGCAATACCTAAAATATGACAGAGCCTGATTTTCAATTAACGTACTTTTCCGGCCGAAAATGCCGGAAATATGCCGGAAAAACCGTTTTTTTGGCATTTTCTCGAGATTTCATCATTAGTTTTTTCTGATTTTTTGCACAAAGATGCGTATAGCAATGCCTAAAACATGGATTAGTCCGATTTTGAGAAAAATTCCATTCCGGCTGGGAAAATGCCGGAATATCCCGGAAATCGCCGTTTTGCAGATTTTCATTGGACTTTTTCCTTATATTTCGTTGTTTTTTCACACAAAAACATTATTTGTAGCAATGCCCACCATCAAGCATGGTTTAATTGTCAATAAAAGTGATTTTTGAAGCCGGAACTTCTAAAAAATCGCCGGAACAGCCTATTTTCGCCGGAAAAACGGTATTTCTTGAATTTCTCGAGCTGTACTTTATATTTTTTTCATGAAATTTTGCACACTGATGCAAAATGCCAATACTAAAATGTGACGGAGCCCGATTTCGAAAAATATTTTTTTCCCGGCCGAAATGCCAGAAATATGCCGGAAACCGTTTTTTTTTTTACATTTCTCGAATTTTCTTTTTTCGTTTTCTGATTTTTTGCAGAAAGATGCGTATTTGCAATGCTCAAAACATGGCCGAGTTCGATTTTTGAGAAAAAATTTTTTCCGGTTGAAAATGCCTGAAATCGCCGTCTTTGCAGATTTTCATTATATGTTTTCCTTGTATTTCTATGTTCTTCACACAAAAACATTATTGATAACAATGCTCACCATCAAGCATGATTCAATTGTCAATAAAACTGATTTTTGCGACCAGAACTTTCTATTAATTTTTCCCTACAACCCTTCCCTCTCCCCCTATCAACAATCAATGATGAATTTATTGCGTTATGCATTTTCGCTAAACGATATATTTTCTGACTGATTTTTTTCTCCTCGCATTGCTATCTAACTTTCATCATCAGGTAGGTCCATTCAGCATCTAGCTTGTTTGTCTTTGTTTTGTTTTTGTAGAGCGAAGCGCATGCGCACTTAGCAAGGGATATCGGTTCAGCAACAAGTGCTACAAACGCTTAACAAGTGTAGATGGTGAGACAAGAGAGCAAGCTTATAGTTTGTGCCAACAATGGGACGGAAACGCTACCTTATTCATGCCAGATAACGAGATTGAGGCGCTTTTTATACAAGAATCGTCTAACAATGAAGAAGAAATTTGGGTGGACTCGACTGATGAAGTTGCTGAAGGCCAATGGGTGTGGAGAGATGGTAAGTAGAAAAAGGGGCGTGGTTTTATGTTCATATACCACGACTTTTTTACCACCTTTCAAACCACAAAAGTACTGGTTGAGTGTTGGTACTCACAGATATCTTAAAATGGATGGAGCGATAGAGCTACTCTATAATTTCACAAGCCACGGCAGTTAAAGTAAAATGATACGTCATTTTTTCCGAGTAGCAAACAGTACTGATCATAGATCGGTACTGGGCACCAGAAATTTATACAATCAGGACAAACAACGGACATAGCGGGAAACGAGGCTGCGAGACAATGATCTTGATTGGTCGAGTTACCGGCACCGAACTTTTAAAGATTGTGCATTATTTTGCTTCAACTGATACACGCTTTTTTATAAAAACAATTCTAAAAGAACACGAGTCTGAAAATTGACCGAAACGTAAGAACAAATTAAGAACAATCTGTGAACCACAGATTTCAGAAATTACTATGAAAGTACCGATTTTGAACAGGTTTTAACAGACTTTTAAAACCAATTTTCAGTTCTTAAGTAAAGAAACTGTATTAAGAACATCGTAAGAACATTTTAGCCTGAAAAGTTAAAATAAATGTTGTAAGACAAGCTATTTTATCATATTCTATCGTTTAGGGAAGACAAGAGCATTCATCAACCGATATCATTTTAATAACCTTGAAAACAGTTGTTCGTATTTTGTTGTTTACAAGAACCAATTCTTCGCTAACCCTTGTGATAGAACTGGCCGTCCTCCGTTTTTGACTTTGTGTCAAAGTGCGTCACCAGGTAAGACTTACCCAGCTGACCAGAGCTGACACACAATGTTGTTTCAACGTTTATCTAACGTTCACAACGTCCATATAACGTTAGATGAACGTCGAAACAATGTTGCGAGCCAGCTGGGATATCGCTATAAAGAGCTATTCATCATAAACGCAACAGCTGATTGGTTGAAAGTGACGTAAAATCAATCTTACGTCACTTCCAACCAATCAGCTGTTGGGTCCGTGAAAGACATTTCAATGATGCATATCATGAATTCCAGTGTAGTATATTGTCCGTGCTAAAAGTTCTTCCGTATCAGACGAATTACCATCTCAGCGTGAAGTTTATAAAGAAGTTTTTCCGTCTCAAAATTCTGCATGATTCACCAAAATTTCAAAAATATTGTGCTAAGTTATTGTGTAAAATCACGGTCTCTGACCGTGCTTTGACCACTGATTTTGTATATAAACTAAAGCTTATCAAAAAGTGGTTTCAGTGGCTCCGGGTATGAGGCTGGAGAGCTCATGAAACATTTTCAATGGTTATTGGTATTCATGAAGTATTACTTAGTACTGAACCGTGCGAAGGGCGTTGGGCGTTTTCCAGGCGTTAGCGTATAATAGGTTATATCATCAATTCATGATATTCATGACGTATTGTTTTTATGGAAATACCCCGGTTTTAGCCAGTAGTGGCAAATTTTAAACTAGACAAAAGTTGCATAAAGTTTGCCACTACTGGCAAAAACCGCGGGTCTTTCCGTAGAAAACATTACGTCGTGAATATCATGAATAACAAGAATTTTTCAACCGGAGAAGACTAAAGTGAGAGTGAAAGAAGGTTTTCTTTTTTAACAAGTTGCTGTTGAATTAAAAGTTCTATGGCATAGAATTGATGCATATGTGGAGGAATTGAAAAAAACCTTTTAACTTTACGGACTCAAAAAATCTTTTAAAAAGGCTCCATTTCTGGACTTTTGATTAGACTGCAAGAATTTCCGTTTCAAGATATCAAACATTTACTTCTTATTGTTTTCGATTTTGTTAAAATTAAAATCTTCCAAGGACATAATTTGACTTGTCCCCTTCCATTTGCTTATACAGCATTTTTAAACAAAAGAAAGATCACTTTCTCCCCTTCGGCACTACGCGAGCACAAATTTTGATAAATCTCTAAATCTTGTTTCCTCTATAAGGACTCTTAATTTTTTTCCTATTTAAGTGCCACAAACAACAACAACGACCACCACCGCCGCGACAACCACCACAATAACAACCGCAACGACCACCCCTGCTGCAGGTATTTAATTTCAAATCATTTAGAAGTATTCAACTGAAAATACCATCTATTTATCGCATACCTTTGAACTGCTTTTTTTTGTGATTCGCAATGTAGCTTGTTAATTAAACGTGATCCAAAATCTAAAACAGTAAATACATTTTGCCGTCTAACGCAAATGTAGACTATGCTATAGTCTAAGACGAATCACTATCTAAGAAAAAAGCCCAAAGCGGAAGAAAATTCGCAAACGGGTTTTTTGCCGGAAAGAGTTTACAGCGGGTACAGTTTGTCAGTCTTCCAGTTTCTTCGAAACTCCTCCCGCTGATTCTTTTTCCGTATACCGCCATACCGCCATATTTTCCCGCCGTTCCTATCATTGTAACGGACGATAACATTGTCTAATGCAAATCCAAACATATATCTTAATTATTCAGTAAGGGTGGCCCCGTGTCCCTTGACACATGGTGACCATGAAAATCCTTTGAAATACACGGCCAAAAAAAGTTGTCAAAAAACCAACTATAAAGCCTTGAAATTTGCAAAGAAAGATTGATGCTCTGTTTTTACATATGTTAATCTTTTAAGTATCCCATCATGGTTCGGCCTATTTGAGGAACTCCAAAACACTTCCTTGTCTCTTTAAATAGATCAAAATGTACACTCTTATGTCATAATACTCTCTCCGATGTCAAAGTGTCGTTTCAGGGCCCACGCCATGAAATTGAAAGTGGGGGGGGGGGCAATGAATATAGAGTCTAAGGAGGTGCAACCAAAATTTTTTACTTTGGTTTGCAAAAAAGTTGGGTGGCGTGGGCCCTTCGTTCCTTATGGAATAATCAGGAATAATAATCTTGAAAAATAAATACTTCAATTAGTAATATAAGTGTTTCTTTGTTGGTTTGTTACTAAGCTGGTTGATTTTCTAGCTCTTTTTTCGTCTGATTAAAGTTTGTTGGACTAAAATTTTGCCACTATTTGATAGTAGCGAGTTTCTACAATAAAGCCTTTAAAAAATTATTTTCAAAACCTTATCATTCGACTATTCAGGTTGCCAGATAGAAGGTGCTCCAGAAGATGGTTTATCAATCTCCAGTACCAAATGTTTAAAGTTTCAAAAGTCGAGTGCAATAGTGTTAGCTGAAGAAACATTTGGAGCTGGCATAAAACTGTGTGGCGAGCAACGAGGACAACTAGTGCAATTCAAAAATATGACGGAATTCACTCAGTTCAAATCACTGTTTATAGGCAATGGGATTTTGTCTGATCGTGTTTGGGTCGGTGCAAGTGATGCATTTGAGGAAGGGATATTGAAGTGGCAAGATGGTGAGTAGCCCACAGATATCTTATATGAAACACTAGATAGAGCTACTCTGTATTTCCCAAGCAACGGTGGGTGAAACAAAATAATTCGTCATCTTTGCTGAAAGTAGGTCATAGTAGAAACCTTGGTTTTCACTTCGCTTAAGATTGCTACCCGGGGCTGCTATAGGATTGCGGAATGATGGTCATGTGCCGCCCGAATATATCCGTACTCTCCTTTTGCCTAGGTAGCCCCCCCCCACCCCCGGGGGGATTGCTTATACTTGCGAAATTAAATCCAGAAAATTTCGTGATCTTTAGACTCATTCACTCGTTTTTAAATAAAGAATATTATTTTACTTTATCTTTTTTTTAACAGGTACGGTAGGAACTGCTATCGAAGTCGGAACGAATTCATCAAACGATTTGGCGACAAATTGCATTGTCTATGACAGCGCAACCCAAAAGTTGGAATGGGATAATTGTAGAACTGAACACAATATTGTTTGTCAATGGACTCCAGGTAGCTTAACCCATTTCAATCTCTAAAACCTTAAAAAGGAATTTATTTTCGCTGAAACTTTACCCTTTCTTTATGAGAAGTAGCAAATTTTGCCTGAATCCTGTTTTTATCTTGTTCATGATTTTCAGACTTGCTTAATTGTATATGCTTTACTTTATTTACTAAATTGACTTTAAAAAAAGGCTTAAACTTAGTATCAAGTCCGAGGCCAGGATTTTTCTCAACTTCGAGCATCGTGCGAGTGCACCCCCCTCCCATTAAAAAATTAAGAAACACGAAATGTTTATCCGATTGACTTTTTGGACCTACCTAAGGTAGTCCTTTAAATTAACCCTTGTCCGTTCGTTCGTTCGTTCGTTCGTTCGTTCGTTCGTTCGTTCGTTCGTTCGTTCGTTCGTTCGTTCGTCGTTCGTTCGTTCGTTCGTTCGTTCGTTCGTTCGTTCGTTCGTTCGTTCGTTCGTTCGTTCGTTCGTTCGTTCGTTCGTTCGTTCGTTCGTTCGTTCGTTCGTTCGTTCGTTCGTTCGTTCGTTCGTTCGTTCGTTCGTTCGTTCGTTCGTTCGTCTGTTGCCAGCTTTTCTCGGGATCGGCGTTTTTTCTAATTTTTTGCACAATGATACAAAATGGCAATGCCCAAAATGTGACGGAGCCCGATTTTCGAAAAAAAAAATTTTCCGGCCGAAAATGGCGGAAATATGCCGGAAAAACTGGTTTTTCGGCATTTTCTCGAGATTTCATCATTAGTTTTTTCTGATTTTTTGCTCAAAGATGCGTATTAGCAATGCCCAAAACATGGCCTAGTCCGATTTTTGAGAAAAATTTTTTTCCGGCCGAAAATGCCGGAAATATGCCGGAAATCGCCGTTTTTCTGGATTTTCATTGGACTTTTCCATATAATTGGTTGTTTTTTCATTCAAAAAGATTATTAATAGCAATGCCCACCATCAAGCATGTTTCAATTTCCAATAAAATTGATTTTTGAAGCCGGAACTTTCTAAAAATCGCCGGAACAGCCGATTTTCGCCTGAAAAACGGTATTTCTTGAATTTCTTGAGCTGTACTTTATATTTTTTCATGAAATTTTGCACACTGATGCAAAATGTCAATACCTAAATTGTGACGGAGCCTGATTTTCGAAAAAATTCATTTCCGGCTGAAAATGCCGGAAATATGCCGGAAAAACTGGTTTTTCGGCATTTTCTCGAGATTTCATCATTAATCTTTTCTGATTTTTTGCTCAAAGATGCGTATTAACAATGCCCAAAACATGGCCGAGTCCGATTTTTAAGAAAAGTTTTTTTCCGGCGGAAAATGCCTGAAATGTGCCGGAAATCGCCGTTTTTCTAGATTTTCATTGGACTTTTCCATATAATTGGTTGTTTTTTCATTCAAAAACATTATCAATAGCAATGCCCTCCATCAATCATGTTTTAATTTTCAATAAAATTGATTTTTGAAACCGGCAAAACATTTTTTTCCGGCCGAAAATGCCGGAAATATGCCGGAAAAACTGTTTTTTTTACTTTTTCTCAAATTTTCATATTTAGTTTTTACTGATTTTTTACAGAAAGATGCGTATTCGCAATGCTCAAAAAATGGCCGAGTTCGATTTTTGAGAAAAAAAATTTTCCGGTTGCCGGAAATCGCTGTTTTTGCAGATTTTCATTGGATTTTTTCCTTGTATTTCTATGTTTTTCACACAAAAACATTATTGATAACAATGCTCACCATCAACCATGATTCAATTGTCAATAAAACTGATTTTTGCGACCAGAACTTCCTATTTATTTTTTCCCTACAACCCTTCTCTCTCCCCCCATCAACAATCAATGATGAATTTATTGTGTTGTGTATTTTCGCTAAATGCTATATTTTCTGACTGATTTTTTTCATTTTTCTTTTCGCATTGCTAACTATCTTTCATCATCAGGTAGGTCCATTCAGCATGTTGCTTGTTCAATCTTGAGATTTGAAGGGGGGCTCGAACAACCCAAGATCCCTTGTAAAAAATTGGAAGATGCTCGAAGATTTTCTCAGTTTCTTTTCCAGAAATGGAACATCATGCTCTTAGTAAGAAAGCGTTTGATTTTCAAAGTGAATGATCCTCTTTCTTTTTAGATCAAGGAAGTTGTACAATGAAAGAAGGTTTTGTATATGGTGATAAATGTAGTCGCCATTTCAATACTCCTGCTTCATCATTCGACGAAGCTGTGTCTATATGCCAAACATGGGATGTTAATGCTACTTTATATATGCCTGACGATATGGTTGAAAAGGAGTTTTGGAGAAAGACTTTAAGGAGCTATGACAAAGTCTGGTTGGATATAAAAAGAGATGTTGAAACCGGTATATGGAGTTGGAAAGATGGTAAGACGCATTCCTTCCTTGTTCAACTGAAGATGACAATAAAATTACACGTTTTTTTATATAAGAGCATCAAAATTTTTTAAGCCCAAATTGTTCTTATTTTCACCGTTTTGTGAGTGTGCGATTACTTTAGTATTTTGGTCCATTTTCCTAGGAAATTGGGTATTTTTGAGTCTGTGAAGCCTTAAAATGTTATTAATTTGTTCTTAATATTTTGACCATCGAAGGCTTATGTTCTTATGTTATAGTTTGTTCTTATAAAAAACGTGAACTTTGAATTCGAACCAGTCGTTTATAAAAATAGTTTTTCCTTTAGGACGTGCGTTAGTTGTGAAAGCAAGAATAAATATCTTTGCTTACAAGTCCCAAGTATAATCACGTTCACGCATGCGCGTAAACAGTACATACATCATTATACAGTTTGGGAGTAAGCTACAATGGTGGAAAAAATATATTGGCAAACCTCGATTTTTCTTGTTCCCGGTGAATAACTTGGGCCCAGACCCCCTTTTACCCCCAGCTCAATGTTGGATAAGATTTGGTAAACAATAGCAAGCCTTTCCGACCTATCAACATTGATTTTGGGGTGGAAAAGGCGATATTTTTTCATCTCAAAGGTTTTTGCCAAATATTTTGTCCAACATTGTAGTCTGCCATATTTTCTACTTTAGATTTTTAAACATCTAAAAGTATTCCAAACACGTAGGTCGTCAAATGAAAAAAGAAAACAAAATGGCGGACTAGCTAGCTTTAAAACTAGACACACTTCCCATTATAGACCATTTCACAGTCGAAATGAATCATAGGTATTGAGGACTGCTGATTGCACCTCAATAACGTCTTCCCGTTGGTTGGACGCAAAAACATCCCAAAATTTAGACCAATCGAAAGTCCCATGATTCCTTTCGACTGTCAAATAGCCTATATGGGACAGACCGATCAAGGTAGTGTAGTCGGACAGAAAATGAATGGACACAAGTGTTCGTAACTTTTGATGATAGAGTTCAAACTGAATGAATAAAAAAATGACAAGATTTAATCTATGTGACAAAGTGAGAAAAATGAAGAATAATGAAAATGTTGACAAAGTATTTTAGAGGAAAATAAAAGAAATCTAAGTTAATAAATTAAATAAATTCTTACCAACTTGCCAGAAATAAATGTGGTGTAAATTCTGTCCAATAAATTAAAATTGAAAATTGATGTTGAAAGTTTGAAGACTTGAATTTGAAGGTTTACTTTGAAAGTTTGATTATTTGACTTGAGTTTGAAAAGTTTGATTAGAGATGAGTTCACATTTTCCTCATATGATGCCTCAACAGACACTTAAATGATTATGAAAAAATTGAACTGATACGAAAAAATTTGAATGTAATTTGAAATGCTAGAAAAAATCCCTAAGGTATAAATGATATAAATGATACAAAGAAATGAATAAATATTTTTAATTGTTTTGTGCGTTTAAATAAAATGACGTATGCGATTAAAAAGAGATGACTTTTTGCAGTCATTAGGGACGCGTGCGCCTAACACTGCCCCAACTGAGATGCAAAAAGTCACCCTAAGTGAAAAGTGTATGTGTTTTCTATTTTTTTTTTATACTAATGAATCAGCATTGATCAGCCATATTGTTCAATTGTTCAATGATTGACTTCTCATTAACGCAATGAAGGGAAATAGTGAATTTCAACCATACCAGCCATACTTGACATTGAATAGTACTTCTAATGGAATATCTTTCAAAAACAAAATACAAATTTGAATACCAGATTTTAAACATTTTGGTTGATTGAATAGACAACTTTCAAAGCATAATTGATGGATAAACGAGGTGGCTTGAACAACTGATGAAGGATCGTTGACACAATTTGTTATCTTTGCTCTGCAAATAATCATCTCGTGATGAAGAATTGATTGATTTTGACAATTGTAATGTTCCGTAGATGGTTGCTTAATTTTACGAAGTTGTTGTTCGACTTTGACGTTGTTGTAATTGATCTGATAAATTTTCAGTTCGATGTCGATGCTGTACCGAATATTGATGCTTGTATCAAGGAGGCTGATTGTGCACGAAGGAGAACGTTCGGCTTGTTGAATTTCATCACTTGATACGATTGCATTTGGTTTCTTCAGCATTGATACGTTGACGTTGGGGTACTTCTTTGAACCTTTAAGTTTTTCTAAATACTCGAAAGCATTGCAAAAGTTATTGACGTAAAACTTATGTAATGGATTTGTATCATTCTGTTCATCTGGGAAACCAGATTCTTGCCTTGATAAAAAATTACATTCCGTCGATACCACAGTTGTTATCGTCTTATTCTTGATTTTGTTGGTTTCAGTAACATTAAGAATAATAGCTCTTACCGAATTGATGGGAAGATCCTTTTGTGGCACCCGCATGTCTCCATTGGTAAATTTCGACAGGCTGCCGACATTTTGCAGTAAACTGTTGTGGATCCAATGAAGAACGATCTTTGGGTTAGAGAGTTTCGTCCAACCGTCATGTTTCGATTGTAGGGCCTTCTTAATAACTTCTTTTGTGCGATTGCTCAAAACGACTGATGTTTTTCTTGATTGTGATGGTGGACTTTGAACGATTTGGAGGGGATTTTTGAATACTTGCTGTGATTTTATTGGTTGATTACGAACGAATTCGACGTGATCTTGAGGTTGATGTTTTGGTCTTATGATATTGTGTTTGTCTTTGTCGACATGGAGATGATGTTCGTCTTCGTGAGTGATAATTGTTTGGCTAGTGGGGTGGTCTTTAAAGATGTCATTTTCTATGTTCTGGGTCATGTTGAGGACTTTTTCAGGTTTGGCGTTTGATTTGACGATGACGTTAGTGGAGTTGTGTTTCAATAATCGAACATCAGGGTTGACTTGATATCCTACTTGATACGATCGAAGTTGGTTAGAAAGGAACGAAGTGAAGTGTATACCTTGCTTGTTCATTGATGAGAAAATTTGATGAGGTCCACCGATGACACCCCGACTTCCATCTGGATTCTTGAATGCAGATTTATAAATCGTCAATCCAGAAGGCATTTTGTAGATTGGTTCGGGATGATAACGTAGAAATCTGATACCGATCATCAGGTCGACTTCACCACCAATTGATGTTGGGATTGTTGGAAGATTGGCTATACTCCTCCCATCTTTCAAAAAAGATGCTTTCAGATCGTTGTAAGTTTCTTGAAGTGGGTACGTGGGAAATTTGTGGGTGATTCGGTCCAGGGATGGTCCAAAGAAAGTTGCTGGTGGGCCATCAGCTGTTGGAATGCGTACAGTGTAATCTCCACGTGTTTTAGCTGACACACCACCGACTCCACCAATATTGATTGATTCGTTGGATTCGAGTGTTGCGTTTTCTTTAAGGCGTTTGGCTGCCTCTGAGCGGATGACGAAATCGCTGCACCCTGTATCGTAGAAGACGAGATATGTTTGATTGTTGATTGGTATTTGTTGTAGCATGTAGATGGCTATCTCGGATGAGTGGTCTGCGTTTGCATGGTAGTCTCTATGATGAATGTCGACGTGATGGACCAGTTGGATATTCTTTGCGCATTCTGGAAGATTTGGGTTTCTCATGTATCTAGACTTGAAGTCTTCGAGAAGTTGTTCGTTTTGGGGGTTCATCTTGTGCTCCTCACATACCAAGACGTGTTTCTTGACTGAATACTGATCGTGACCTTCGTGTGGGCATATGAAGTCGTGTTGGCAGCGTCCCTCACGGTGTCGTCCTGTGTTGGCAAGTGCTCCCGGAAATAAGCATTGAAAACATAAGTTATGACTTGACAGGTACTTGAATCTCTCACTTGGAGACATTTCAGAGAATTTATCGCAGACATAGTATTGAGTAAGCTTGGAATTGTTGGGACCAGTAGTTGAAAAGTGATCAGTAGAACCACAGATTTGACAAGCATGCAGTGGAAATTGGTTGAAAAAATTGGAACGACCAACCTTTCCTCCTTTTTGTGAATTGTCCTGTTGATTCTGATGTCCAGTGGCAAAGTCTATCAGATCCTTTTGTTGATAGATCTTTATCTCTCGTTCAAGGAAGGTGAGAAGTTTGGCCCACAATTCTTTGCCATCAGGTGTCTCATCTTCTTCTGCACAGGAGGTTAGCCATTTCATGGTAATTTGATTGCCAATCACATTGTAGATTTGATTTATACCGTCGCCATAGTAAAGGTGTGGTTCGATTTGATGCTCGCTTGCCAGACTCATCAATTCTTTCATCAGATTGACAATCTTTCCAAGGGCTTCGACAAGTTTGGCTGGCTCTCTGATTTTCGACAATTTATCTAATTGAGTAAGCTCAGAATTTTTGTTAGATAATAATCGTTTGACGTCACCAAAACTGCTCTTAAGAATACTCCAGATTTTATTAATGTCTGATTCATATTTGACGATTGATAATGCTGTACCTTCAAGAAAATTATTTTTGAGAAAGTCTGACATCAAATGCTTCGGAACGGTAGTTGAATAAAGTTTATCAAAGTCACTTTTAAATTTGTAGAAGTTGATAGATGAAGAGTAGCCACTGAATTGAGGAAGTTTGATTGAAAGCTGAGATTTGTTGAATGTCTTGACTTTATTGAGGTCACGCCTTTTGATCTCGGAATCGATAAATTTCTCAAAAGAGATGAAGTGTTCAAAAGTAAGTTCATACCCTTCTTTCACCTTGTTAACATCGTCAACTTTACCGGTGGGGCATTTCGAGACGAGAGTAGATACACGGGAAGATATTCTCTCAAAGTCTTTTGACATGGATGCAATGCATTTCTTCATCTCCTCGAGTTCCTCATTGATTGATTCGGTGATGTTTGTTTTAATTTCCTCAAGGTTCGTACCGTTGGGTTCCTGGATGTTTGGTTGGATTTTCGATTTCAGCTCCTTGAGTTTTCCTTGTACGTCTGTGAGCTCGAAGCTGAACCATTGCTGATCTGCGACAATGTGGCGGGAAGATGCAACACTCTGACGTGCGGACATGACGGTTTGAGCATTGAGAAGATACGTACTGATAGATGTCATGACTGCTTTGTATCTGGGGGCTTCTCTGCCAAATTTTGTTCGGTAGAATGATCGAAGATATTCTGCATGCTTGCGGTTATTCTCGATAACATTGTTGGGTGTGCTTGCGATGATCGGATGCTCTGCGATGAAATCGTCAATCTCGTCAATCATGCAATCTGCACTGATTTCGTCAATTAATTGAGGTTTGGTATCCATGACGTTGTGAATTTCTTGTTGTTTGAATGTAGTCGGACAGAAAATGAATGGACACAAGTGTTCGTAACTTTTGATGATAGAGTTCAAACTGAATGAATAAAAAAATGACAAGATTTAATCTATGTGACAAAGTGAGAAAAATGAAGAATAATGAAAATGTTGACAAAGTATTTTAGAGGAAAATAAAAGAAATCTAAGTTAATAAATTAAATAAATTCTTACCAACTTGCCAGAAATAAATGTGGTGTAAATTCTGTCCAATAAATTAAAATTGAAAATTGATGTTGAAAGTTTGAAGACTTGAATTTGAAGGTTTACTTTGAAAGTTTGATTATTTGACTTGAGTTTGAAAAGTTTGATTAGAGATGAGTTCACATTTTCCTCATATGATGCCTCAACAGACACTTAAATGATTATGAAAAAATTGAACTGATACGAAAAAATTTGAATGTAATTTGAAATGCTAGAAAAAATCCCTAAGGTATAAATGATATAAATGATACAAAGAAATGAATAAATATTTTTAATTGTTTTGTGCGTTTAAATAAAATGACGTATGCGATTAAAAAGAGATGACTTTTTGCAGTCATTAGGGACGCGTGCGCCTAACAGGTAGAGAACTACTAAACTGAGGACTGAAGTGAGATTCGAACTCACATATATACGTGTTTGTACTTAATGGTAAGTCCTTGATAATGATATCGATCAAGTTAAGTCCCAACTGGCACACAACGTTGTTTCAACGTTAATCTAATGTTCACAACGTCCTTATAACGTTAGATGAACGTTGAACCAATGTTGTGTGCCATCTTGGGTATTTAAGATAAGTGGTAAACAGACCCAATAAATACAGAAATTTTAAAATTCATTGCCGATAAAGGTGACAGCATCTCTCTTCGCTCTTAGGTTTGTCAAGAGTAGTTGGGAGTATTGTATCAGGGAATGATACTTTTGAATGTGCTCATTACTTTCCTCATCTTGGCTACTTCAAAGCGAATCCATGTGCACCCATCATGGGCAACGGATTCCAAGTTCTCTGCCAAGTATCAGAAGGTAACATGTCTGCGTTACATTATATAAAGAAAACTGATTCGATACCGTAAGTTAGTCTGATGTCGACATCCCTCATCTAATTCCGACACCCTTCTTTAGAGATAGGATAACAAGAAGATCAGAATCGTTGATGGAATGTTTTTCTTAGTGGTCAGGGAGGAAAAGTCTTCTATCCATCAGAGAAGAAGGTTGTCGGAATTAGAAAAAGGGATGTCGGCATTAGACCAACTTACGGTTGTTGATGCCATGTGGCTAGTCTATATTTCATGAGATTGACTTTATTAAAATGCATTACACGTGCATTACACATAATTACCTTCCTGAGCCTTTATGACAAATTATTAGCCCATGGTTCCTCCTGGAAAACTATATTTTCGTGCACAAAAACAAAATTTCCTTTAAATTTTTGTGTAAACTTTTTAGTGATTTCAAGGTTTACAAATCTGTTTGTTTTTCAGAACCTACAATTCTCACAACAACAACAACAACAACAATGATTTCAACGACAACAACAGCAACGACCACCACAGAAAGTGAAACTACAACGACCACTTCTGATGCCACAACGACCATACCGTTACAAACCACATCGGCCGCGCTCTTAATAACTTCAACAACCAACCCAACTACAACAGCTACTACTTTGCCAACAGCAACGACCGTCGAAGCCGCTATTGCGACAACTGTTCCAGCAATGGCCACAACAACAATCAAAACAACTAATACGCTGGATGAAGATTCAACAACTGTAACGCCTACGATACCAACAGGTATATATAATATATAATGAAATTGTCGATATTTCAATGTTCTATCAACAGTTCTACACGCCTCTTTAATCATAAAATATCGCAGTAAATTTTGGCTCTGGCGCGGCTGTCCCTGTTCTTTAATTGATTTCAGGGTTAAAATGTTCTTACGAATTTCTTAATATGTTTCCTTTAATCAAATGGGCTAAACCAGCATTTGTTAGTCATTTCTAAAATTTATGGGTGGGGCTGATCTTAATTTATTCTTAGGTTTTAACCAAAATCCAACCTCATGTTCTCATAGAATAGTTCTTATAATAAAAGTGTGCCATGTCACAAAAACTTTTGGGAGTGCTTAGATACTTATTACTTACTTACTGAATACAAGGAAGGGTTTTTTTTATTCGTACGCTCTACTATTGGCGCAGTTGGGACCAGTTAGGCTCATCTTGACACCGGCTTGCCCTGCTTAATGGATAGAACACAACATCTTAAACTCATTGCAAAAGTCACTCCCATCATTTAAAGACCTCTTATTGAAATATTTCAGAGATTTGTCACATACAAAATTCACCGGGAGGATTTTTCAAATTCGGTACCAAATGCATCAAAATAGAGGAAAACACGCTCACTCCGAACCACATTGAAGGTTTATCTTACTGTGCAGAAAAATATGGTAGCGAATTGTTGACCTTAAACTCGAAAGATCAATTTGAAGAAATCTTGAAACATGTTGGATTCGAGGACGGTTACTTTTTGACAAGTGGTAGCGATCGCACGCAAGATAGAGTGGTGCAATGGCAGGACGGTATATAACTGTTTCTTAATTTTGTCCCCTTTTTTGAATTCCTAAGTAAAGGGAGGTTTTTTTTCAGATTTTTTGCATGAATACAGAAGGCAAGTTTGCATTTTCTTACTATTGTTGCCATTTTTTTCTATTTTCTTATTATATAAGGGTTCAGGTAGGTCTAGTCAGCATGTAGGTTGTTTTATTTTTAAATTACTTTATCACAATTTTTGGCGAATTTTTTCATGTTTTTTCATTCACAGGTTCACAAGGATCGCCTGTAGATTACATCCATGGCTCACGTGAAGGGAATGATAAAAATTGCGTGCGAATCAATCCGAAAGCGAAACGACTTGAATGGCATAAATGTTATCCGCAAGAGAATAGAGTGATCTGTCAAGTTAGAGAGAGTAAGCTTTTAGTCTATATTTATCTAACAGTAAAGTGGGATAATCATAATAAATAATAAAGGACAATTTTGGGAATCTTTGGCATGACTCAGCTGGGGATCAGACCCACGTCCTTGCGCACCATAGCTGGATGCTCTAATGACCTCTAACAATTATAGAATAATTATATAAGGATAGTATCGACTAACGCTCATACGGTTGTCCTTAAGGGCTCAGACCATAGTGAATTTTTCATAATTGCCGTGTTTAAAATGTGTTTTCTGACTGATGTAACCAACAAAACTCTGGCATGTTATACATTTTCTGTTAGACAAACTATTCCTGAATCTGAAAATTCAAAAATTGTATTGAAAAAATTTGACGAAGAAGAAAATGAAGACTTTTGCGAGGAAGAGTATTTCAACTTTGAAGAGCTTAGTTTCGGCGAAGAAAAAACATTTTGAAAATTTTTTCGCAGTAAATGGTGTATCTTTTACCGAACAATAAAAGCTTTTGCGGAAAAAATTTTTGTAAATGCTTCTTTGTCTCGAAATCTTTAAAATAGTGGTTTTTCATCAATTTTTCATCTGGGTTTTGCTTAAAAAAAACAGTTATAACTTTTGACATAAACTTTTTATAAACGAAGGTGATGTAACATATTATTAGCGTCTTTTTAAAGTTCATAACGTCATTTTTGCAATTAAGTTCTTAATTACTCTTAAGGGGTTTGACTAAAAAGCAATTTATAAAGACAATTCTTTGTTAAAAGCGTTAAAGAATCTAAAACATAACTTTTATGTTCAGATACTAAAATCAATTTTCTGACTATGGTCAGAGCCCTTAAATTAAAGTAAAATGCTTGCTGATGAAATTTTCTATATCATGTGCTTCCCGAAGGCTATTCGGATTTTCAATAGCTGACCTACTACACGTTTTTTTTTTTTTAAGAAACCAGTTTTACCAAGCAGCCTCAATGTTTCTTAAGAAATCAGCCTTTTGAGCCTTAAATGTTTCTTACATGTTTCTAAACTTTTTGACATAATCAGCCTATTTTTCATGTTTTGATTGGAAGGTTCTTAAAAAAACGAATTAAAAATGTCGTTTTTTCATTTTCAGCCTCAGCATGTTTCTTAGATGTTTCTTAATTTTTAGGCATTCTGAGCCTCATGTTTCTTAAAAGTGTGTTTCTTAAAAAAAAAAAAAAACGTGTATGTAAAAATCTCTATCAAATTCTTTCCTCGCAGCTATGAGCAATTGCACAGCGAAACATGGATTCCAATTTAAAAATAAATGTTATCGACAAAAAGCTGAAGAAATATCAGCGAGTAGTGAAGCAGAAAATCTTTGCACTGATTGGCATTCGAGCACCCTCTTCATGCCAGATAACGAAGAAGAAATCAGTTTCATTGGAGACTTCTTGAAAGGGCGGAAAGCATGGCTTGGGGCGAATGATTTGGCGGAAGAGGGTGTTGTTGTATGGACTGATGGTAGGTCTTTAAAAAAGCGTTTTTCACGAGGACTTAGAAAGCGTTTTTCATGTCTAGATGCTATCCACCCGAAGTTAGAGGAGGGCGCTATTCTTTCTCTCTAGATTGCTCCACTGAAATCGATCCCTTTCTTAATTGCTGAGCATTAAGCTGATAGTACCATTTTTGTACTTTATAGTACGAAGTCTTGGGTATGATTAGGCAACGGTTGAACCCCCGGCCTTCCTCACCGTAGCCGGATGCTTAACCTCTGCACTACAGTCGTATTTTCCTTTAATTGAGTAAGACAGTTTTAAAGTAAGTTTTGTGGTCGCAGTCGAGGCTAGCCCAGAGGCTCCCTTTTCTCTAGCTGTCTACCTGATGGTAGGGGAGGACGCCATTCCTAACTTACACCTACCTAATGTTTTATACTCATATACAGCCTTATTAACTCACACTTCATTTCTCTCCCTTAAAGGCCGTGCACGAAACTTCATCACCTTCGAGAACAACAAACAAGAGAACGATTGCACTCGCTTCCAAAAAAATGGTGGCAACTTTTTCAGATTCGTCAAATGTACTGAAGCTCAATACAAAAGGGCTGTCATTTGTCAGATCGGATCTGGTGAGTAAAAATACAAATTAACTTTGCCTGACGATTGTCACAAAAGTGGCATGAAACTGCCAGTAGCAGAATAAAAAAAGGTGTCTTTTCTTCCTGACTGACTACAAATTAACTTCGTATGTTAACGTTTTTGAGCTTTTCAACAGTGATTGAGTAAAGCTGTTTACTGAACTAAAGAAACTTTCCCCATCATTCATTTGAAATACCTTCTGTTTGTTTCTACGCACTCTTTGGACTATTGTCTATTATAGACGACCCTCACATTTGTAGAATTGGTAATTTCAAAACGGAGATGCCTTCTGGGATGGAGAATTTTCATATGTTGAGTAAGCAGCGACAAAGAGTTCTCCTAAATCTAATGCTGCTTCCCCTGTATGCTATTTGACATACAACAGTAAACTCTGCGTTTACTGTTTCCCACGTTTACTAACCCAGTGTTAAAGTTCTTTCCCTCTCAGGCGGATTTCCACCTCAGTAATGTATAAAAAGAGACTTTCCCCGTCTCAAAAAAATTCAAGAATTATGTACTAATTTGCTGTGTGAAATCCATTAAAACCTTACTTTAATCATAGTATCCCTTTTCAACCGCATTTTAATTTTATTTTCTCAGACGAGCTTGTATCTGATTGGAGCGATTGGAGTGAATGTCCGGTCAAATGTGTGAGATCAAAAATGACACGAACCAGATCATGTTATGATTCTTCCCAACACAATCAAGAACAAGGTGAACGCCAAACTTACAGTTGACACCCTCTAATTCGATATTCTACTGTTGAATACGCTCCATTATTCGATAACATTGAAAGTCACAGTCAACAAGAAACTCTCATGAACGACACTCTACTATTAAATACGCTCCCGTATTCGATGACAATGCGATGCCCCTTTGAAAGTCGAATTAGAGAGCTGTATTTATTTTTTAGTGACGAAATAATTCGAATCAGAAATAATTATCAACCACTGACCTTTATAAACTATGGACTGAATTATAGTAGCCGTCTTTAGTCGGAGTCTTTTGAAAGTGGTACCTGCAAATAAGTCCAACGTCCAACGGCGCTACATCACAAGTATTCAAGGAAAAGTAGATCTAGCTCTCTCGGCGTGTTTACACCGTTGGTCACGAAAAATGTCTAAACTCGAAATCAATACATAGTAATAGGGCCCAACCTTCAGGATTCGTAGCATCTTTCATAGGGCGCAACCGCGTGTGATTGGTTCAAAAGTAGATAGGATTTTAAGCTTTTTTGAGAAAGGGTGCGCGAGTTATGCTTTGCAAAAGTTTTGATGGGCGAAAAAGTCGGCCAAATTATAGTAAGGACAAAGAAGCTTTTTCAAAGCAGTAAAGTTTCTACATTGAAGTGTAAATTTCCAAACGAAAAAACTTTTGATTAGACTTTTGATGAACGACCGGGCCGAGGTGACGGAAAATGCCAAACTCTAACTTTCTTTTGTTTTTCTCAAGGTTTATGCGGTGACCTTCTCTTGGTAGAAGAGAAAGAATGTTTGGTAAGAGAAGATTGCCAAGGTTCTGGTTACTACTTGGCTGAAGTTCAACAATCTTGTGATGAATTTTGCGCCAGTAAAGGTACGTGCTTTTTTTATAAGAATGGTGTTTTTTTCAATTCATCATGAATATTCTTAAAATTTGGCATTTTTGTGGAACCTTTTAGCATTGTTAGGGAATAATTGGCAATTTAATGGTAAAATGCTGTAAAAATGACATTCTTACGTTAAGTTACCAAATCCTATGAGGGTAATATTCTTACGATATTCTTAATTTTTTTGGCAATTTCATCATGAATATTCTTATAAAGTATATTCTTACAAAAAAAGCGTGTAAGTAATGAAAATGTAGATGTAGTATATAATTGGGTCAGAGTTTTCTTTTTCACTCGTTGTTTGTGGTGAAAGGTGTAGCTCAAAGGGGTAAGAACACACAGGTTTCGAATTCAATGCTATTGTTGATTCCGCTCGAAAAAAAAGTGTTTTAAAAGGTGTATTAAGCAAAAATGTTAATATTTTACAGAACGTTTAAGTTGCTGTCTGTTATCGTTTACTCGATTTATCTTTCATGCAAATTACACGGCATCATAGCTAAAAATCACAGATATCTTATTTAAAACACTAGATACAGATGATGGCGTTACTTTGTTTCAGCCAGGGAAAGAGTAGCTCTATCTAGTGTTTCAAATAAGATATCTGTGGTCTAAATCCTCAATGATATCAAACCAAAATATGCGATATTATTTTTTTCAATCTAAAGATCTCGGATGTTCAACTGAAGTTGAGACAGGAAACAGCGCGAACGCATTCGCGGACGTTTTGCTACCTTATACAATTGACTCGACAAGAAGTGAATGGCAAAAAACATATAGCCCTGGTTGTTTTGTCGGAGATGTTTGTGTGGAATTTGAAGGCGTTCCAAATGAAGTCAAATGTGATCAAACACCCGAAGAAAATAATTTTAGAAGATTCTGTCACTGTATCAATGCGAGTAAGATTTTCTGAAATTAATTCCCACTAAAAAGAAGGATTCAAAACAAGACATAACAACTTAATAAGGGACTTCTACGTCCCTGCTAGCTGAGGCAAAATTATGTGAAAATTTTAAAAGTAGACCACAGTTCGTTGCTGACAATCAGTTCGATCCAGTTCATTATTCTCTCATCGAAAGAAACGGCTTGCATAATATAAGTAGTAGCTCAGCTGTTTGCTTTGATGAAGAAATTGACGGAACTGAACTGTGATCTATTCTTTGTAAAGATGGCGCATTGATTTTGCTCCAACTACCGTGGCTTGGATATGATGTGTGTATGAGCAGTCAGTTAGCAATGTCACTAGAAGAGATAAGCGCGCTTTTTCCTTCAATATTCAGCACTTCTAGTCCTAGGTTATGACAAATCAATAAATCGGGTCAAATCGGGTAATTATATCGCCGTGTCAATTCAAGACAGCCTTAGGTCCATTTTTTCCATTTTGAGATAATTGACTTTAAAGGTTTCATTTGCTGATAATTAAGAAAGAAATAGTGCCAAGAGTCCATACTTTTGATATTATGGGGGCATTATAGTTATCTTTTTGTGGTTAAAAAGAGGTTTTAATAGCTTGCCCCAGAGGCTCTAAAATGGCATTTATTGGACTTATGGCTGTATTGAATTGAACTTAAAATCTTCATACTTAGTAAGTTTCAAGCTAAAATCGAGCTTTAAAATGCCTTAAGTCCATTAACCAGATGTGTTGGACTTAAGGCTACACATTTCATGTCAATGCTTCATAGAAAAATAAAATTTGGACATAAGGCTTCTCAAGACTTTTTACCCTAAATTCAAGACTTAAGGCTGTTTATGGTTGATATTATGGAACATTCTAAATTCTTATTTTTTTTGAATTGCAAAATACACCACTTTCCTATAAGAATTCTGTGGATTTGAGGCCATTTTTGGAAAACGTGCATACTGAAATAGGGGGTTATGGTCTTAACTCAATTTTCGAAAAAATGGACTTAAGTCTGTCTTGAATTGACACGGCGATATATGAAAATTACAACATTTAGTTTTTGGTTGGTAGTTGTACACTCTCTTAGCTAAAATCTCTTTTGGTATCTCGTTTGATGCCCCTTAGCTAACTATGATATGCACCACTGGAGAGTCTTCTGAGATCTTTTAAAATTTTGGTTGGAACAAAAACAGAAAAATTGCAAAATTTCGTGAAGTCATTGCAGTGGTGCATAACATGAATACACACTTACGGGTGCGACTTAAGGTAAAGTCTATTGAAATCTAAATGTACATTTTTCTCTTTCAGCGGACCTTGGTTTCAGCAACTGGTCCCCGTGGACTGAGTGTACCGCCACCTGTAATGGTAGCCGACTTCGTGACAGGGTTTGTTATGAAAGATGCAGTGGAGAGGAAAGGGAAATGGAATCGTGTGGTGCTCCACATTGTCCAAGTAGGTTTCAAACCATTTATCCAGTTCTTGCGGGGGTGGACATCGGCAAAATAAGTGCCAGGTATTTTTGTGAGCCATAAGGGTTCTTTTGCACCCTCGAAATTCCTTCAAAAGGGTACAAAAACCAGTCTCCAGTACCAGTATCCAGTCGACCAAAATTTGATATTGTTTTGTGAAATTTAACAAAATTTTCAAACGTCAGCCTCTTCGAAGGTCGAGTTTCTAACTTTCGAACTAGTCATCTCGCAAATCTAGTACCCCAGGGCTCCATTTAATGTAATTGATAACCTTTTTTCATTTATTCTATAAAATGAAGATCAGTCTTAAAGATAATGATATATTATAACGATCAATCCTTTAAAAAAGAATCTCCACAAAGGCTTTGACTATCAGTACACTTAAAGCTCTCTTATTTTGAGAAGATCAATGGTTTTGCTACAAAAATCATTAATTCCATTATCAAACATATTCAAACACTCGACTGTTTAGTTTCTAACACTGAAAGGACGAATTAACTCGTTCTAAATTTCTTTAAACGTTTCCTTAGTCCACGGTGGCTTATCTGAGTGGGGTTCATGGTCGAATTGTGACGTCACATGTGGTGGTGGGTCCACTAGAAGAATGCGGGCATGCAATAGTCCGGTACCTCAATATGACGGAAATGATTGTGTTGGAAGTTTGGAGGATTTGATAAGTTGTGGTGTGGGTAATTGCCCAGGTAAAATATTTTAACTATGGCCGTTGGATAGATATTGATAATTGACTCTCTAGATATTTTGAAGGTGGCTGGGTGATGAAGGGTGTTTGAACAAAGCAGCCCAACTGCTTTGCGGTCAATCAAAATTTCTATTAATTTGAAATCGTAGAAGGCCATGACACTTGTGTTCTAAAAACGTTGAATCGTTAAAAAAGATTCACAATGATAGAATTAAATTTGTTGCTATTAATCACACGGGCTTATTAATGTTATTATCTGGAAATCTTTCTGCTTTTTCAGTGGATGCAACTTGGGCTGGGTGGAGTGTTTGGTCTTCTTGTGATAAACCGTGCAATACTGGACACTATGTCCGGCGAAGAACGTGTATTCCGGCGAATTATGGGGGCGTTCCGTGCTCAGAGATACCCGGATCGAGTCAAGATAGACAACCTTGTAATACAATGCCTTGTGAAGGTATGTTAGCTAGCGGATTAAACATTTGTAATGTATCAAGCCTAAATATTTCCGATTATTTGGATTCGTCTCAAAGCTAATCAAGTTTTCAAGTTTTCACGGATTCTAAAATACTCAACTTTTTAGGAAACCGCATAAAAATACTCACAAAATGGTGAAATTAAAAACATTTTAGGAATATTCCTAGGTTTACAACTCAAAAAGTTAAGAACATCTGAGGGCCTCAAAAAATTAGGATGTTTTTATAAAAACGATGTGTGTGTACTCTTTCCACTTTTTAGAATCTTACGCAAACTTAGTGCTTCATATCGAGGCGGACTTTACCGAAGGGATGACAAATCCAAACGATCCCGAGTACAAGATTTTTGAAAGTAACCTCCAAGCTCAGGTAAACTTTTAGAAGGCTGTTTTATGGACAACATTTTGGAGTATTCATGATATACACCATTGCAATATTTTCTGACATTACATCACGGACCCAATAGCTGATTGGTTGAAAGTGACGTAAAATCAGTCAATACGTCATTTGCAACTAATCAGCTGTTGGGTCCGTGAAAGATATTGCAATGGTGCATATCATGAATAAGTATTATTTGTTGAGCGACAATTGTGCTTAAAAGTAACCAAATTTAAAACTTGAATTCCCCTAGATTCCCAGTCCTTCCGAAAATGTGTTTTGTTAACAACCTTGTTGAGACTGGTATGTACACAAGTTGAAGATGTGTAAAACATATATCTCCTTAAATTCAGTCAAATTAAGCCATAGTCCTTATGAAAAACACTGGTCTGTAGGCTTATTGTTTTAACTTTTTGTCAGTTTTTTCCTTTGTTCTTATCAAAAGATGAAAATCGATTTGCTCAGTTTTTGAGCAAAACAAAACAATTTCTCAACGCAAGTTCAAGTTAGAAACAATGGAAAGAAACAAAAGGCTTCCAGATCGGGGTTTTTTTATACGGACTATAATTAAGCATACAGACAAAAAATATTACGCGCTCCATGAATTTATTGATTTACCTTTCACCCTGACTGTTTACCAACAGCTCAATCTTGAGCAAGACCGGTGATTTAACACAATGTTCAGCTGGTCATTAGCCAGTAGCCAATAAAGAATTGTTGTTTTTAAATTTTTATTTTTGTTTCCCAGGTAACAAGTATTTACGAAGATGGTGGAGATGTTATGGAGGGCCAAGTGCTCAATGTTGTCTGTCATTCTTTAGAGTAAGTAATTATTAGGTTTGTTATTGTTTCGGAGATCGCAAGATAAGGTAATTTGCGTTGTCAACTAAACCGTCAAGCCGACTCAACTCCCTGCCAATATTCAAAATTGGGGAAAAATGGCTCGATCTAGTGTTTTATATAAGATATTTGTGATTGTAATTATATCCGAGCTCAATCTGACGTTTTCCTTGACTCAATGATGGTTTAAAGTCAAATGATAATTAACTTCACGCCGCTCTTTAAGATAACGATACTTATAATATTTAATTGACTTTGCACCGCCATTGAGTTGGATTTACACTTGCGATTGATTCGAGACAAATTGATAATTTCAGGCTTAATTTATCGAAATCAAATTATTAACCTTTTTCACAGGCCTGGTAGTGTTGTTGCCAACTTCACCATCAACTATGCGAGTATGGAAATGGAGCAATTCCTTTTCTTTCAAGACGTAATCGAAACCAGTCAAGCACTTGGAAAATTGGATTTGGTTGCTGGTGAAAATATCTCATTGAGTATTGGGCCTGACTGTAAGTTTTTTCCTCAATTTATTACCTCTATCAACCCTAGCGTCTTAAATTAACTTCAATCAAATTTGTATTGATATTTCGCCAACACCTGCCAAAAAAGGTGAAAATCTAAATTCTTAAATGTTTGCACCAGACTCTCTGCTCAAATTTACCACTAGTAAACGAAAATTCTACTTTCTTCAGCATATCAAGATCAAGTTAAGATTCTTAAAAATTGATCTCATGAAATCTTTTTTATTGCTAGTTATTTTTATTCTCTCCAGTGCTCTCAGAACCACCTTCCAATGTTAGCGCGTTTTCGCCGTCACCGGAAGTTTTATCAATTTCATGGAACGCTCTCAACCAATCAAATGTTGATAATTACATCATCTTTTATCGTGAAAAATTACTTTCAAATCAACCCTACTCTACGTATGCTACTGAAAATACTACAGCTCATTTGACGTGGCTGAAACCAGGGACGGAGTACGTTTATAGAGTATTAGCATATTCAACAGCTAAAGGAAATGGAGTTGCGAGTACTTTGGCTTCGATCTGGACAATGGAAAAAAGTAAGATATGATAATTTTTGAATGCTACTAAACATGTAAAATCTTCAACGGTTTTTCATTTATCTGGTTTATTGTTTAGACATATGCACCATTTGCAATGTCTTCCATGGACCCAACAGCTGATTGGTTGAAAGTGACGTATTGACTGATTTTACGTCACTTACAGCCAATCAGATGTTGGGTCCGTGATGTAATGTTAGAAGACATTGCAATGGTGCATTTCTCGTAGCCCTATATTTTTCATATTAGATGAGACTGCGTCCAAATAAATGGTTTATTATCCGTTTATCGCTAAAATGTGTCTCGTTTTCAAACATAATTCCAATTTATAAGCTCGTAAACCTGGTTTCTAGGTAGTTTTTGGACCTACCCCGGTGGAGGTCCTATAAATTAACCTGTGTTCGTTCGTTCATCCGTTCGTCCGTTCGTCTGTTACCAATTTTTCTCAGGATTGAATCATAGGAATCTTTTGATTTTTGGTCCAAAGGTGCAAAATGGTGGTGGCCAAAATGTGACGGAGCCCGATTTTCGAAAAAAAAATTTCTTGGGCAAATTTGGGCCAAAAAACGGCTAAAAAACGGGTTTTTTGGACTTTGTGAGAAATTGGATCATTAATTTTTTCTGATTTTTTGCATGAAAGTAGGGTACCATCATAGGTAAAAGATGGCTCAAGCAGATCTTTGCAAAAAAAAATTTGTTGGCTCAAAAAATGCATGTTTATCTATAAGAATCACTATTAATAAGCATACATCAATGTTCTTAGTCAAATTACTAAATTTTTCTATGGGATAGATGTTTTTTTTGCTCATTAGGGCTTACTTTTGAAGAATATGTGTGTTTAGACATGAAATTTTGGCTTCTTGGCGTGTTTTTATAGAAAAACTGGCCAGATTCGATATTTTTTTATAAGCACATTATCAATTACTTAGGTATTGCCTTTTTTCGAGATTGGCTTTTTCATTCTTTATGAATTTTTGCACAAAGATACATAACTATAAACCCTCGAATGTGACAGAGCCCGATTTTCGAAAAAAAATGTTTTTGGACAAATTTGGGCCAAAAAACAGCTAAAAAACGGGTTTTTTGGACTTTGTGAAATATTGGATCATTGTTTTTTTCAGATTTTTTGCATGAAAGTAGGTTAAAGATGGCTCAAGCAGATTTTTGTAAAAAACGAAATTTTCAGCTCAAAAAACACATCTTTATCTATAAGAATCACTATTAATAAGCATACATCAATGTTCTTAGCCAAATTACTCAATTTTTTGATGAGATAGATGTTTTTTTTGCTCACGAAGTCTTGAATATGACAGAATATTTCAAGAGCATGAAATTTTGGTTTCTAAACGTTTTTTTTATAAGAAACAAACGACTAATTTTAATAGATCGTCACTGTTTATGTTCTGAATGATTGTTTAATGGTCACGTCACGTAGATATCAATTATATATGTGTTAGATACATAACCAGGTAGGTCCATAAAAGTATCACTTGTTTTTCCAGAAATGAAACATCATGCTCTTAGTAAGAAAGCGTTTAATTTTCAAAGTGAATTATCCTCTTTCTTATTTATTATTTAATTATCACTTGTTTATTCAAAAGTTTTCTATTTTGTGCTGTAACGTCAAAAAGAAGATGCTCAATTGTCATTGAACTCGTTGTGTGACGTCAATTTTTGAATATGTAGCCTCCATAGAAGCTAATTCATGATATGCAACACTGGAGAGTCTTCTGAGAATTTTCAAAAAGTTCAACCCAATACGTCACTTAAACAATAGTAAAAGTGACGTTTTGGGTTGAACTTTTTAAAAAATTTTGGAAGACTCTCCAGTGTTGCATATCATAAATACAGATTTTACGTATTTGCACTTTTGAGGACGGTATAGCCTATACTAGACGTGACCCACGTTTTTTTACGCAATACACGGTTTTCATGTCTCCCTCTTGTTTTCCTACCATGTTCGAAATTTCGGGATGTTCCGCAAGACGGGCCACCCGGATTTGCCGAGACATGAAAACGGTGTATTAACGTCTATTCCATTTTGCGACTTTTTCGAATGTTTTGAGCCCGGGTCTTCGGGCTCTAAACATTCGATTTTTTGACGTCACTTTTATTTTTCGAAGCTCCTGCAGTAGCAGAATAATCGAATTTGCGTCAAAACACTTGAAAGGCTTCTTTTTTTCGAAAATCGTCAAAGTGGAACCATAGTCACTAGAAATATACATGGTCAGGAAGTCGGCTTGGTTCGGAACTCGAGGTAACCTAGATAAAAAAAATCTCAACCTCGGAGCTGGGACTTCCCGACCATGTATAGTATTCAATTGACATTGGTGGAACTCACTAAGAAACGAGATGAAAAATCCCGGTTTTTAGTGAGGTGCTCGCTAAGGACGGTAGAGCGACTGAAGTGATTTGGAAAAACCCGCAATTCCACCCCGCAAAATCGAGGACGGTAAAAGTGCTGATTTACCGTCGTCCTCAGCTGGTCAGGATCTACTCAAATTAGAACCTTACCGTCTCCGTCGCTGAAAAACACACATACATAAACTCGCTAATGATTCTGAATTTCCGTAGTAAATATGCGATGAACGTTTGATTTGACCAGACCAGCGTAAAAACCTCAAAATAAAGTTTTTTGGTCCAGCGCGCAGCAGAATGGACCTTTAAAAAGCAACTGATCGAAAAGATTTTGTCTTTGTCGGGGCCTGTGCGCGCAATAAATTAACAAGTCCAGGCTAAACCAACCACCGATCTAGAATTTTTGTCCCGCCGACCCGCGCGATGTTTGACCTATGTTTTGGATTGAATTGGTAGTAGAATCAAATTTCTCGGTTAGATTAAAGGGTTGTTTCAGGTAGGGTCAGGTAGGGTTAGGGCTAGGGTTGGGGATGGGAGTTATCCCCTGGTTAGGGTTTTAGCTCCCGGGTAGAGTTTGGAGTAAATACCATGTTTATAAGGAACTTTGAACAACTCTTTAATGCAGTTGTGATTCGATGGCCGAGTGGTTAAGTTGCTGGCGTTCTATAATCATAGGTGCTTTGTATAGAGTGGTTTGAATCCCATCAGCGGCAAAAGTTTCGAAATTTCGGGAAATGCATCAAAAACTTTCAAAACTTAGCAATACAAAGAAAGTGTCAAAGAATAGAAGCTCAGAGGGGAGGATGGGAAGGATATTTTTTTGCGTCACTTAAGGAACCCGGTACGAACGACATTCGGTTATTGCCACGTCAGCTGGACCTTCACGCCGCTCCGGCTTCTTATTATATGTACTAGTTTGAATAAAGAAAACGATTTAAGTTAATTTTATACTCAAAGTTTCATGCCATCTAGGATGGCAATCTTTCAGTGAAATTATATAAGTTTTTTTAAATAAAATTACTATATATTCAAATGAACACACCGTTTCGACCGTAGATGCCAATTGCTGCGCAGGCATATTTTGTCCGTTTTACCACCCTAGTCTTTTTTCGTACTTGAAGACATTAGAAAAAGTGTAAAAAAGGATTGGATTGAGTTTAGGGTGGTAAATTAAATAATAAAGTGACACACGTTTGACCGCGCGACTACGGTCGAAAAGGTGTATTGTGTTTCTTATTTTTCACAGGACCAAACGTAGCCCCGGAGAATATAACAGCAGAAGCATCAGGCCCGTTTAATGTCTACGTAACCTGGATATCTGTCCCGCAGGAAGAGATGAACGGATTAGCGTTAGGTTACCGTATTTACGTCTTTACGAATGGTGCTTACGTTTCAAACGAAACAGCACCTTTCGACTACAGTGGGTGGGCGTATACAAGTAACCTAGAGCCGAGCACGTCATACGTATTTGAAGTGTGCGCGTTCAATAGTGCAGGAGATGGTCCGTGTGACAAAGCCAGCGCTCGCACTCTGGATTCAGGTAAGATTGATTCGATTGAAATTCTAGAAGTTTTACTCTTGCAACACTTAGAGCTAAAGGCTAGAGTCATTATAGGCCACATAGCACATTCACATCATATCAAAAGCAGATGCTCTCTTATTTTCTTAGAACACTATTATAAAAACATAACTAAATAAAAACAACTAAGCCTAAAAAATGTCTACTTGTATCATGTGTTATGATGACTGTTTGCATTATTAAAAGAAATAAAGAAAGCTTTTGTTGTTTTTATTCAGCACCTACGGCAGCCCCTCAAAACATTTACATCAGTTCCATCAAAACACACACTCAACTGACCATGCATTGGTCTCCACCACCAGCTGATCAAATCCATGGTGATCTCTTGTCATATAAAATCAAAGTCTTCCCAATCAAAAGTGGAGCTGACGTTTATATCAACCCTAAAGTTGATGTTTATGATTTGCATCCATCATTAAATAGCCTCACTTTGAAGTTTCTGGATTCAAACACGTTTTACAATTTTGAAATCATGGCTGTCAATCAATTTGGTGAAGGTGTCAGTGACCAAGTAGTCGGAAGTGAGTTGGTGTTATTTAATTACATGTATAATCAAGATAAAAAAACACTGAATTTTGCCTTTATTTTGTTTTGAGCATTACTGGTGATCTTTATACCTTAGTTTTCGAAACTTAGTCGAGGAAAACTGACGTAATTTTTATCCTTGACGAAAAGACATTCACAAGAGTGACGTGTTGTTCAGCGACGAAATTTTTAACCAACGAAAAAAATTTTTTTCCCCGACTAAGTTATCAATTTTAAGGTATTTTGAAAAAAATTATCAAGAAAACTTATCGATTGACAATCTGTTTTTATTTACTAAGGAACTTGTTTATGTCCTCCTGTGGTTTCCAGCAATTTTTATCTCCTCGCACCTTACTTGACCAAAGATGTTGACGATCAACTTTCTGGAGTGTTCGGTGAAATACTCAATACCGTCGTCCAGGCAACTTGCGGCGTCTGTAAAACACCAAACGGACCTGTTTCAACCAAGCTAGATATTATACGGAACGGGCGCGGTGCTTTCGCTCAAAAGGCGACTGAGTTAAAGATTTTAAAGGAGGTTGACGAGTTCACAGATTTATCTTTCCCGATAATTGGGAATACACATTCGGACGAAATGGTTGGTTATCCGTTTGTTCCACTGGTCGGACACCCAGGTGTTGTGGCGATTGTCAGAGATAAAAATATCAATGAGATTGTCGTTGAAATGATCATGATGATATTGGGTATTTATCCCTTGATAGGACTGAACTTTCTGATGATGTTGGCTGCTGGATTCATCGTTTGGCTACTGGTAAGTATATATTTCCGAAAATGGGCTTTTCCAGAAAAAAATTAAATATGGGGGGTGAATATTTCAGTGATTTACCCTCGGACAAAGTGACTTTTGACCCCTTGGACAATGGGTTTACCCCCTCCCCCCCCTCGGACAAGCATCAGTTGACCCCCCAGACAACCCAAATTACCCCCGGACCGAGCAAATTTACCCCCCGGACAAGGCAAATTTTAATGATTTTTCGCCACCCCCCATGTACGGACATTTTCTGGAAGAGCCCAATTTGCGAAAGTTTCGGTAACGCAAAAAAGTATTTTTTTCTATTAAATTAAAGTTTGTAGCTCTTAATGCGAGACCTTTTAGTGAATTTTCTTTCGATTTCAAAAGTTTAAAATGTCAATTTCTAGCACCTTCTTTTGACTAGCATCCGTGAATTTATAAACGCCTGAAATATGTATGCGTCAGTAGCCTTTGTTTCTTCTTTCTTCCAAGTTAGAGTTTTGGATAGGAAATGAAGCCGCTTATTTCCCTTCCAAAACGTGTGATCGTGTAGTTTTTACACAATTGCTGTATTGGAAATAAAATCTATTTCAAAGAAAAACAAAGAAGGCGCTTGATTCGATTCGTTGTCAGGATACCTTATCGGGGAAAAAATGTCAATGTGAGTTTTATTTAGTCGGGGTTTTTCTTCGTCGGGGAAAATATCGTCACCTAAAGGCATTTTCGTCACTTTCCCCCGATTAAAATTTCAAATTCGTCACTTTTCCCCGACGAAATTTACAATTTAGTCACTTTCACCCAACTAAATTGTCCAAATAAAATGGTTTCCTTCATAGCTCGAAGAAAGATCTAGTAATTCGACGTTTAAAGCACTAATTTCGGTAAATAAAGGTGTAGAAAATTTAGATTTTAATTTTGGTTGCGGTTTAAAAAATCGGGTAAAAGTTTTGGTCGGGGATAAAATAATCGGGTAAAAGTTTTGGTCGGGTGATAAAATATCGTGGAAAAAATTCGTCGGGGGGAAATTTCGTAACCCCCTCAAAATGTTCGTCACTTTCTCCCGACATTTTTTCCCCGATAAGGTAATTGGAAATATTGAAGATTCCCCTCTAGCCATTCGACCTTTTGATTTATTGAATTCTTTTAACTTCACAGGAAGCATGTAACAATACAAACGGAAATATCGATTTCCAGACGAGTTGGATTCGCGGAGTATACGAAGGGTGGTATTGGGCGTTCGTCACTCAAGGAACACATGGGTGAGTCTGTCTTCCTAGATAAATAGATAGAGTCGATATATAACTCCCAGTCATCTACCGGGTGCGCCACAAAAAAGTTTCTCTCTTTAAAACTAATTTTCCCGAAATCTAAAAATTTTAAAAGAACCATTCCTATTCAATTGGAAAGAAGATATATAAACTTAACTTTTGATGGGTCATTTATCAAATTCGGTTCATTAGATCGAAAGTTATGCTCTATTGAATAAAAAAGTTACTTTCTGAAGGTACTCAAAAACGTTAAAAATCGACCTATCAAATTAAACAGAAGCATAATAACATGATGCATCAGTACTTTCGTTTCAGTCATTAAAATGATAATTAGCTGTATAATTGACAGTTTGTTATATAAAGGAAGATTCGTCGAAAAAAGCCAAAAAGTCTGGTAAAATTTAAAGAAATACATCGAATATGGGTTTCGAGGTACATCCAGCCTTACATAGACTTTATCTAGTCTAGAACCAAAAATCTGTGGAAGATTTCGTTAAAAGTAAATTGGAATGATTTTAATGAACATTTTAAACCATGTCGATCAATCAGTTTCAAAATTTATGTGTTTAATTACTGAAAAAAATGGTCTTAATCATGTAAAGCCTCTTACGATTGCCAATTTTAAAATAAAAATTTAATAGGTCGATTTTTAACGTTTTCGGGCACTTTCTGAAAGTAACTTTTTTATTCAATTGAGCATAACTTTTGATCCAATGAATCGAATTTAATAAATGACCCATCAAAATTTAAGTTTATCTTTCTTCTTTCTGATGGAAAGATCTTTCTGATCTCTTAATTCTTAGATTTCGAAAAAATCAGTTTCAAAGAGAGAAACTTTTTTGTGGTGCACCCGGTAGGACTTTTACTCTCGGCTACCTGATAGCTGGGGGGTTCGGAATAAGTGGGGGAGGGGTTGGAAAAAATCAAAATAAAACTTCATGAGTAAATTTTAAAAGTATGATGTCGTGAAATCATGAGTATTAAACATAAAGCAATAAATAAATAAATAGTCACTGTTAATTTGAATATATTAAAAAATAATTTAAAAACTGGCATTAAAAAACAAATTTGATATATTTTGAAAATCTTTACCATGTAATGGTTCAGGGCTCTCATAATAATGATTGAAGAAAACCTATCGATGACAACTGTTATCAACATTTTGGATAGTGGCTGTATTTCAACGTATTTTGAATTGCCCTTATTTTCACTGATTTAAAAAATAGCGAGAAGGAAGGTTCCTTCGTGATATATTTAAAGGAGAGCCCGTTAACCTGAGATGAAAATTGTTATAAATTGTTAAGGAACATTAAAGTGGTATCGAAAAGTATTGAAATTAGGTTGTTTTTTTATTGGGCAGGGTACGATTCTTCTTAATTGCATGTACAGTGACTTTTGTACTTCATTCCATTGTCACCTTGGTTACACCAAGCATCAAAGCCGGAAATGCTGGAATACGGAGGAATAGCTTTGCATTTACCAGAGACTTTGGGTGGTGAGCGGGTGGTAGTTATCGCGGGAGATTTAGTGGCTGTGGTTGATTTGGGTGGTTGAGGGGTGCGGGGTGGTGGAGAGCCACAAGCATTCTTATTGGTACAAGCGTAAGCCACATTTCCAACAAGAACCGCTGCTTTAGCTGCATTCATCAAAGGATATTTGCCTTGTCTACAAAATTTGCCACTGAAATCATCAAGATCCAAAGCCCAGAACATGTATCCTTTGAGGTTATGTTTCTTCATCACATTCTGAATTTTGTAAACAATACTTTGTTGATCATCATATCCTACCCATTGATCACCAGAGCTTCCATAAGGTGCTTTGGCTGGACTGCTCTCTGTACAAACATGGTTCTGGAAATTCATCTTGCAGATTTCATAATAAGCCAAGAATCCTTTTTCACGAGTGTGTGGTCCTGTACTTCCAATGGTGGCAGGTGTTCCAGGGTTTATTTGACAATTATTCTTCAATGTGAAGCTACGACCATAAGAAGCAAGACCAAGGACCAATTTATCTGGAGATGCACCTTGGTCAAGCCATTGTTTAACAGTGTAATGGATATTCTCTGGTCTAGCGTTCTCATCAGTGTTGGTATGATGTCCAAGTCTGTTATCCCAAGAACCATATAAATCATATGTCATCAGGTTAATGAAATCTAAGGATCGTGATATTTCAGCGACTTCGTAGTTGTTATACACAGCGTTAGCAGCAGCTTTGACGGCAGCAGTGACCAACAAACCTTCTCGGTGATAAACGTCAGCAAGCTCTTTGCAAAGTGAACTGAATCGTTGGCGATCTCCAGCTGGTGATCCTCTAGCTGCTGGAAATTCCCAATCTATGTCCAAACCATCGAATCCTAAACGAAAGAAAAATCGGTGTTTAGCTTAGAAAGGTTAAAAGCATAGCGCCTTTCTTGAGAGTTCTTATGGAGGGAAATATGGTTTTTAAAGTATTAGCTTTTTCTCAGATGTATATACATGTGAAAGCAGGTGATCAGCTGTTTTATATTTTCAAGAACATTATTACTAAGATGAAATTCTGAATTGCTTCATTTGCTGTATTCGGGAGTTTTGAGAAAGCACCACTTACCATACTGTTTGATATATTTAAGAGAGTTGGTGACGAATCTATCTCTGTTAGCTTTGGTTGAGACCATCTGCTTGAAACCCTCTGAACCATGAGTCCAACCACCGATCGCTAACAATGTTTTCAATCCCGAATCTCTCTTTTTTAAATCTTGCATTTCTTTGTAAAGCGCTGATTGATCATTCCATTCATAAGGTGCAATTGTGTATCCATTGCCAGACGAAACGACTTTGCCGAATGAGAAAATCAAGTGTGTACATAGTCCATCTTGGTAATCTCTGGATAATTTATAAGTGGCAAGTCCAGATCGATATTGAGACCAGTTGGTGTAATAGCAAACACGAACATATGCTTGAGTTGCTATCACAAATGCAAAGAGAAGTGAGATTTTGAGTATGGTCGTCATCTTGCTTGGTGCTTTGTTGCCGAGAGTCTTTCCAAAAGCTTTAGTAACGCTTAGGATTTCGTGTTTTACAACAAATCCTACCGTATACTAATGAATTTAAAAAAGATGCTTGTTGTTGCTTCTTGCTGTTGCTTGAAGATGCTTTCTGATAAATTCGGCAAAACTCATCCCTTTTATACTTTTTAGTGATCTAACTATATGACTGTTCGGTCCAAACGGAATGTTGTGAAATTCTTTTGATGCTTTACAATTGCATTACGTTTATCCGTTGATATCGGAATGAAAAGTTTGTCTGGACTTTTGGATCTATGATCCTCCTTAGGGGTGACGTCGAAATATTGCGGTTTTAAAACGTCAAATGTGTGATTTAGTTATTGATCTATAAGAACAGTCCAAGGAAAACTTTTTCTCTGTTGTTTCTATGCCATTTGATATTTTAAATGGCAGAATAAAGTCACTGAAACATTTTAAAAATTCATTTATTCGAAAAAAAAGAATCTACCAGTGGATACCCCTTAAAACCACATACCCCTTAAAACCCACAATGTTGCATTTTTGGCTTTCGTAACTACCAGATTTAATTTTATGTGGTATGTTTCACTTTTTTACAACCTCTTATAAATGTTCTTTCATAAAATACCAAATTTTAAGGATTTTAAAGATGCTAAAGTATCTTAAAATTCGAAGTTATTCAAAATTTTATCAAAAATCCCTTCAAAAAATCAGGTTTTTTGGACCTAGAGATTACACAAATGAATTTAAGGTCATAAAACCTATACTTTTTAGATACCTAAACTTATGGTAGGTATGAAAAAATCATTTTCATCTTCGTGAATAGACCCCAACGAAAATGACAGGCCCTTAAAATTCTACTTTAAAGCACTTTTATGGTGATGATCAATAAAATCTGAAAATCGACTTTCTCAAAACCTGGTCATGCTGCATACCAAAATGTCACAAAATTTGATGGAGATTTAGAAAGACATTAGAACCATAGGTCAAAAATGAAGCGAATGAAGGTTTTGGCCTTTCGTAGCCGTTTTTGACGAAAAAACCACACACAATTGCATTATGGGCATGAAATCCTGAAAAATGAAAATATTGTTGTGGGAATGAATTTCTAGCAAGTCTTTGAACCATTGAATCACGAAGCAACACCAAATTTGTATCCATCAGCTTGAGTATCCCGTTAGCAAGGGTCGGACTTTGTGGTTTTTAGCCTTATTTTTGTAGGTTTTAAGGGGTATTTTGATTTTAACACATATTTTTGAGATCATTTAGGTACTAATGGTATATTCATAACATTAGTAACTTTACAGTGAATCACTGTTCAAAATTTGAGGTCAAAAGAACTTTTTTGTAAAAAGTTATTCGAGAAAAACCATTTTGTAGGTTTTAAGGGGTAAATAGCTAAAACTGCACTTTTTCACTTCCCCGTGAAAAACTGAAAACTGTTTTCTACAAAACATCACTGCTAGGGAAGACAATCATAGACAACGTACTTTCAACACAAAAAGTTTCAGCCTTACACTCCAACTAAACAATGAGATAGAGGGTACCACTTTTTATTGTGGGTTTTAAGGGGTATCCACTGGTATCAAGGCATTTATTTTCGAAAAAAATAAAAATTCGATTGTAAACAAAGGGAAATCTTTATAAAATGTTAACATTTCTTATAGAAGAATGTTTCGAGGTTTGAAATGTCAAGCTCTTTTGCTCAAGCTAATTAATTAATTAATGACTTGATGGTAATTGTTCGTTTGGCAAGTTATTCCTTAGCTTGATTACAATTACTACCAGATAAGAATGGTCGAGTCATTACGTCATAAAAGGATGCGTCTTTATGGCACGGAAAAGCGTTTTGAAAGTCTTCTCCTGTTATGAAGGTTAAAAGTTTGCGCCTTGGCAAACTTAAACTTAAACTTCATTCGCTTTCATTTTCTCAACTAAAAGATTAAGATTCAGCTAAGATTTATGAACAGGGTGCCAACGGAACTTTAATTTAGACCAAGAAACCTTTAAAACCTCGGGAAATGAACATTTTTTTAATAGAGTGGTCATAAAGTATCTACTAGAGGGGGTGGAAGATTTGGGGGGGGGGGGGGTTCAACAATTTTTTCCACCCTTAAGAACACACAAAAATCAGAGAATATAAATGAAACTAGCCGGTACCCGGCGTCGCACGCCGGTTTAGCTGTTGCTGAACGCATTTTAAAGTCCTTTGGATGTTGGGAAGCTGGCTTACGATGAAGTCAAAATTAAAGGGAAAAATTATCTTCAAAGTTTGACTCTGTCCCTCCCAGGTCACGTATCTTTTAACCATATTTTGAAAAAGATTTTTAAATTGTTGCAAAAATGATCAGAAAGGGCGTTATTCAAACTATACCATAACGGCGACCTGCGACGTCCGAAAAGGCTTTGCAATTAGATTTTTTTCTCGCTTCGCTCGCTTTACATTTGCCGTACTTGTTGATGATTAGGAAAACTTTGATGTCAAGATAAGAGGAGTGAAATTATAGACATGACACGAGATTCGTCGAAAAAAGGCAGCCCGTGGGTACTTAGGCAAGAGAAGGATACGGGCATGAGCCGTTCTTAAGGATGCCTTTTTAAAAATGGCAGTCCCTGTAAGGGTTGGAAAAATCAGAAAATCAAACTTCAGTCCCACTAAGAGTCGGTAAAAATAGGGAAAAAATTCAACTTTTTACCCCCAGAAAGATAGAAATTTAATCAAATTAGTCCCAATAAGGGAAGTAAACTTCACAAAATTTCGCTTGTTTCTTCTTCTCTCTAGTCTCGCTAAGGGTCCAAGGGCCAAAAGTCAGGCAGCTAGGCACCTTCGTCATAACTTTTCGAATTCAACAATGAATGACTTAGATTTACAGCAATATAATTATCGACATAGATGTTTATAAGTCCCTTTTTACGAAGAAAGATCTCTTGTTTTTACCGCCTTTCGAATGTATTGTTAATGTTGCTGTTTAGTTGTTCCAACAAACTTATCTTGTGATTCTTATGTTTTAAATGTTTTAAATTTGTTCTTTTGTTTTGTTTTGAAACGAATTCGAATGTCTCAAATCAAATAAGGTCGTTAATTACATTCGAAAACATAAAACAAAAGAATAGAGAGAAAAAAAGAAAAAAACATAAGAGGCGGGCTCGGGCACGTCTGGGCAGATATTATAATCTATCAATCAAAACAAACTTATCGAACAACTCAAAGTCTTTATAAAACGGCGCGAATCTGATTTAACACATTTGTGGAGCAAGAAGCAAAAGTCATCTTTTAAAAGAACAAAACATTGCGTTCGAAAACGAAAGTGACACACAAACACACATACAGACTACGGCTATTAATATATAGATTGTGCAGCTCAGGAAGCAAGGAAGCAATATTTGAAATTCAATTTCACATTTCAAGAAATTTTGGTTAATTCCTCGTTTTCAGCAATTTAAAGTTCGGGCGAAAAAGTCGCTTTTGGGAAAATTGATGAATTTATTCGAATATTTCAATTCGGGAGGGGTTTATAGACTTCCAGGCTATATCCTGAGCCATATTGGACCATTCTTGGACTTTTAGTTCCTCAGATCCTAAGGTCCTCAGAACTCTTAAGTTTAGACTTAAAACTCAGAGTTAAATGTTCTACCTGTCCAACTTAATTTAGAGCGCTTCCAAATCGTTTGTGGTTGTAAGATTTCTAGGGAATTTTCCTTTTTTCTCAAATATTATGACTTTGATTGTAGATACTTTTTGACCGCTCCCTAAATGCCTTGAAAAAAGTATATATTTGATACAATAACCTTCGTTAATAACATTTTTGTTTTGGTGTTTGACTGAATTCTTAGTCTGTTCTGAAGTTTTGAAAACTTTCTAAACTTTTCCTTCGAACTTTCCCACTAAAAACACTGACTGGTGGATTTGGTTGAAATTTAGCACACTCGTTCCTTGGGTGAATATCTGGGGTGTTTTTAATTCAAACAATAAAACTAGTGTCAAACGATCAGGCTATTTCAGGTGCTTCCATTATAAAACATTACTTGACGACGAATATCATGAATTCTCTGAGGTTAGCTTTACTACCGACTACTTAATTTTTTATCACTGTTAACCGTACTTTTCCAGCTATGGTGATTTCACAGTGACGAAATTCTACTCAAGATGTTTTGCAGTAGTCTGGGCCCTAGTTGGCTTAGTGATGACATCATTAATTATCGGAGCCATAGTAACAGCCTTAACAACAGTAAATGGTGCAGCTCAATTCAAAATTTACGGTAGCGAAGTTGGGGCTTTGAATGGGTCGTTTGAAGAAAAACTGGGACTTTTGAGAAATGGAAAAGTGAATGAAAGTAAGTATGATTTGTTTATACAAAGTGGCAATTTCTTATCAAAACTTTTCCAGAATCTTCTTCAATGTGCAAATATTGATTCTCTGGATAGCTTAGAAATAACTGGTACCCATGGATGGACTCTTTTGTTTACCTTATCTGTTTGAAATTCGTTGGTAAAAAAGTGACTGAATTTTTTATCGAATAATTTTTCACCGATAATTTTTTTACTGACAAGGTAATACATAACCTCATGAGTTGAATTAAACATCTTTTTTCAGGAAACTGAGACTACTTTAAAGTCCTTAATTTCGCAACTCACCCTGTTATAGACATACACTTCGTCCACCCCTTTGCCAACCTACTTTTATGACTATTTATTACTATAGTGGATAGATTTATTTGCTCTTCGAATTAGCTTATGTATTTTATTGACGAAATCATCATTGTTTTATTACCTTAGAAAGAGCATATACCACTGTCCAAGCGCTCAGAGAAGACCTGCTTGCAGGCAAGATCGAAGGAGTGCTACTAGATGCATACACGGCCGGAGCGAACGCACATCTCTTCACAGACGAACGACTCCGCGCGGCCACGAAATTGGAATACCCGCGGTCGTATGGTTTTGTTTTGTCAGGAGGTTTGAAAAGTGTGGCGACGGAATTTAAAAGTTACATTAGAACAGAAGAGGATTGGATACTCGGTATCTTAAAAAATTCCACAGAACCGATGGGAGTAAGTTTTTCAAAATTCTTCAAAAATAAAAGGCAGAGTTTTTTGTAGAAGCTACAGTAGACGCTCTCTAACTCGACGTTCTGCTATTAGATATGCTCAATTATTCGATAATATGATAGGCCACCTTTAACAAGAAACTCTCATAAAGGATGCTCGTTTTATCGATGAAAATACAATTCCCCTTGCAAATTGAATGTGAAAGCGCTAACTGTTATTCCAACTGAAATGGTTAAACTGACAAAGAGTTTTCACTTTGGGAAGGAGGTTTTTTGAGCATTTTTAGGGGCAGCTTTTTATCAGCACCAAAAAGCTGCTAGTGTCGTGGGTGTCATGTACTAACTGCTTGAACCCCTCTGTGTAAAATTGTTTCTTGAAAGTTATTGGTGTGGAAAATAGATGGCTGACAATCATATATTTTTTGACTTTTGAGACAATCGAAAAATTTCAATTAACTTCCAGGTATCACCACCAGCAGAGTTGAAATCGCCTTTCGATCCAGAATCGAGTATTTTATCAACAGCTTTGGTTTCCATGACAATAATGATTCTTGTTTTCTCAATCTTTGGGTTGATATGGTCACACTATCTGAAGAAATTGAACCAGAAAAATACCCAAAGACTCAGTAAGATCTATTTCCTCTTCCTACCAAATACACCTTTTCGACCGTAGCTACCAACTGCTGCGCGGGCATTTTTTTGTCCGCTTTATCCCACTAAAACCGTCCCAGTCCTTTTTTGCACCAATAGACAATAGAAAAATGCGTCAAAAAAGGATTGGGATGGTTTTAGGGGATAAAGCGGACAAAAAACTGCCCGCGCGACTACGGTAAAAAAGTTGTATTATTTTACTTTTTTTTCATAAGAACCAGTTAATTTTGTATAAGGCTCGGGTGTTCTTATTTTTGTGATTTTCAGGCTTAAATGGTCTTAATTCACTCATTGATTTTAAGTAGCTTAAGTTCCGTATTTTCTTTGTCTTTTCTGAAAACTGAGGCAATCTAACAACCTGTGAAGAGTTTCGGACAATCATCTTTTTTAAGTCAAATATCACGTGACTATGAAGCGCCAAAAGAACAATAATAAATTCATACTTTTTGTTCAGGTAACAAAGATCTTTTCAATCAATGTAATGACATGGTCAATGATTTCGAAAGTTCAATGAATACCAAAATTTTAGAACTTGAAGATAAACATTCTCTACAAAGAGAACTTTTAATTAAAGATTATTACGGACATAGCGCTATAGATCATCATGCGCGTCACGGTGATAGACTACAACGCATGTTAAATAACAAACTCCAAAGGAACGCTATTAGACCAGTTCTCCCGAACAAAGAGGATCAATTAGACCAGCAGGGTGATATTGAAACAGGAGAAAAAATTCAATTTCAAACCCCTCGAGAATTTAAAGAATCGCAGGAATTGTTCGAAGAGACTCCAGTCGATGCTTTTGAGAATGACGGTGGTGAGGACACGACAGAGCATTCTGATAATATAAACTCTATTGAGCAATCTGATGATATAAACTCTACTGAGCAATCTGATGATATCAACTCTTTGGAGCAATCTGATGATATTAACTCTTTGGAGCAATCTGATGATATAAACTCTTTGGAACAATCTGGTGATAACAGTGCTCCTTCAGTCGTTTAATGATTATTTTATTTTCAAAATAGTGTTGCCAGAATCGCGTACCGTATGTCGAACGCTGTTAACATATTTTCTAACAATATTTCAATTTCGACGCTGTAATGAATATATTTTTTCATATCAAACCAATATTATAAATCTGAAATTTTTATATTCCATCTCTGTACATTTTTTTCCATTTACTTATCGCAAATACATTTGTTTCCTCTTACCAAGAGACTATAGCTTACCTGGGAAGAAACAGGGTTAGACCAACCTCGTTCCCTATGCGTACTATCAGCTTCTTGATGCTTACTGATAGCGCCAGATAATATTCTTTGGCGTCAATCAGTAACATAAATAACAATCAATTGGTTAAAATTCTACGGAAAATACAAATTACCAAATACCGTACTTACCCATAACAATCCAAAGGCTCCCTTAACAATCAAAAGCGCAAAAAGCAAAAAATGGCTATACCTTAGCAATACCCAAAACTTTGCGATTTTGGCGCCGCTTTTGATTGTTAGGTGGACTTTTGGATTGTTATAGGTAAAGTACGATATTCTGAAGAATGCACCAAGTTGGCAGCCTAGAAATCGGTTGGTAAAATACTCACAAATATATGTATACTAAACTAATGTTTGTTTTGTCAGCTTGGTTTTACTTTTATCTTATTTTCAAATAGCAGTACCGCAGGGCCCGCAGTACTTTCCGAAATTTTGCGATTTTGGCGCTTTTGATTATCAAATTTTGGATTGTTATAGTTAATTACGGTACACCCTTAGGGTGTTTTTCCACTGACGGCTTAAGAGGCTTAACAGGTTTGAGGTTTGCGCCGGTTGTATGAAAGCTCTTATCATCCTAATCAGGATGCAACAAAATCTATTCTATTGTTTCCAGTGTTTCAAAAACGCCAGTGGGTATGATTTTGCCCCCGGGAGCCGAGGCGGTTAGTTTTTAATTTTGTCTATAGATCCTCACACTTACTGACGAGCACATTTTTACAGCTCCCGAATCTATCGATATCAAAAACGTAACTTGGGGAGTAGTGCAGACAGTGTTTGTGCCGTATTTTGCGTTTATTTATTTATTTTATGGGGCGGGGAGGGTGCGGGTGTTATCCTTTGAAAGTGAGAAGGGCGGTAAGTCGTGAGAAATTTACAGGAATCCATTCAAAATACACCGTTACCCAGTCCAAACTCAACACCGGTGCAGGTATTTGTTGATGAGCCACTGGAAGATGATCTTGTTTTACTCTTTTTTTGCATTTTTTAGCTAGGTATATATTTTTCTTAATTACGTATTTGTTTGTTTATTTTTTCTTTAACTATGTCAGTATGTATTTGTTTTTGATTCCAATTATCAATAGAAGAGTGAGCAAATTTAGGCTTGGCCAAACTTTTCCAAAATAACATTGAAATTGGTAGGAGGGTGGTCAGGCCTAAATTTTCACCTCAAATTTTGAAAACCAAACTAATTTTATTTGAAAGTCCTTACCTTGTGAGAAAAATGAGGGGTCATTTGTTAAAATTGGTTAAGTAGTTCCAAAGTTATTCCATTTTCAAACCACAAAAAAACACCTTTTCAAAGAATCGCCTCCTTAGGCGGTCATCGAAAAATTGTTCTATTCGCGTCACTCGCCCGCATCAAATTTTCCGCTGATTTTCCGGTGCGGAGATGCGGAAAAAATTCTGGGAAAAGCAATTTGTTCTTATAAAGTATAGCTTTTTTCTCAATTTCTCTGACGACCATGCCATCGAAAAATTGTTTTGCTCGCGTTACCACCGCCCCTGAGTAACTGGCGTGATTAAAAAAAAACCCGGGAATGTTTTTGACCGCCCGTCCGCCCGCATGCATTTTAACACCCGTTGCGACGCGAACAGAGCATTTTTTCGATGACCGCCTTACAACCACGCCAGCAAGAAATAATTTTCGGAAGCACCAAAAATCGCGCCAAAAATGGCGGATGAAATCTACTCTTCCGTGTGGTAGGGCGTGAGGAGTTTTGCTGGCGCGGTCTGAAAATCGGCAGATGACTGTTAAACTTTAGCCTATCGCTAATGAGCTGGAAATAGCTAAAAACAAATTTTACCAATGAAAAGGTGAAACCCTTAGCTTTCCAATGATATATGGTATTCCTGATAAAAATTTCAGGAAAGTGCAGGGGGGGTACAGCTGCAGGGTACTAACCCATAGGGTACTAACCTGATTTTTAAGAAAAATTGTCTTAGGTACCACCACCCCCTTTTTAGTACCGGGTACTTACTTTTTCTTAAGGAAAAAGGGACCCCACCCCCCTTTTAGTACCGGGTACTTACTTTTTTTTTAAGGAAAAAGGGACCCCCACCCCCTTTTTAGTACCGGGTACCGGCTTTAAAATTACCAAGGAAAATAGGAGACACCACCCTTAAAACTTGCCAAGCATGGTCCCAATCTTTCCAAAGCCAGCAAAAGCAGCTCTTTGTTGTTATTATGACTTGTATATACCATGTTTTTAATTCAGATCCTCTAAAAAGTTCTTTAAATCAAACACAGCTTTTAATTACAAAGGTAAAACAACAAAATTCCTTGGCAAAAGTAAAATATTATATAGCTGTAATAACGGCACTTCTATCAGAAGATGTAAAAATCAAGTTGATAAAAATTGAAGAATAGTATGAAATCTTGGATTGGATGGATTTCCTTTTTTTTCTTCTTCAATACTGTAGATTGGTAATTTATTCAAATTATTCAAAACTGTGTCAATCTTATGAAAGAAGTTGACATAGAAAAAAGTTGCATTGTTGGCTCTGGTTGGCTTTGCTTAGTTAACCTGCCTCCGTCTTAATTGTCATAAACAGACAAACAAACAAACAAACAAACAAATATAAACAGAAATGAGCTATAGGGTATAATATATAAACTGCAATAAACTAAAATAAACTAACCCCCCTAACAAAAACAATCATCAGTTTGGATAAGAATTTTATTGTTTAAAAGACAGATTGTATCACTTTGGATGCAACAGCTTGTAATTCTTTTCATCAGAAGGCAATGACAAACATATACCTCGTTCTAACTTGAGATATCAAAGACGAACTATCCTTCTCACTGTCTAATTAAAACAACTGATTTTGAACAATAGGTTTCTTTACATTAGCTATTTCAATATTTGTATAACTTAAGTGGTCATAAAATTCTTCTCTTAGAAAGTAGGGAAAAAATTAAACAAATGTACCATATTCAGGGCCTGAGTACTTGAAGAAAAATTGAAATGATACCCACCCCACCCTAAAATTGGTACTGGGTACTAACTTAAAATTGGAGATATACCCACCCCCACCCCAAAATTAGTACCGGGTACTAACTTTTTTGAATTTCCAAATTAGACACCACCACCCGGCTATGGGTTAGTGCCCTGCGGCTGTACCCCCCCCTGGAAAGTGTCGAAAAATCGAAATTCCTTCTTTTTTCTCGATTAAAAGACGGCCCGTAGATTATCGAAAAGGCTACCACGTGACAAACTAAAGTACTATCTTTCCCGCGTTTTATAAAAAAAAACCGCGAGTCTATAACTAATCCAGCTCAATAAATAGCGATAGTTATTTGAAAAATGGTGGTCAAGGTAGACGGTGGTTCCACGAATTCCGAGTCGCCATTTTTTCACCTTGATGTCTAATAAATGGTATATCTTTTTATTGAAGGTAGGTAATGGGATGGGGTTTTTTTCTTTGTTTTCTCTGATAAATTCTGAGTATATAAAAAAAAAGAATGAACAAGTTTGGAGTTGTTAAGGATATATAAGTTATGATGGATGGAATGTTGTAATTTTGATTTTCGACTTTTTCCACGCAAAAAATCCCGACGAGTGCGCACCCTAACATTGGGCTCTTTTCAAGAAGTTTATAGTTTGAACTGTAACGTGCTAAAGCACTGGGCTCAACTTCAGTATACGTGTGAAAGTGAAAGGCCCAATTGTAAACACTTTTTTTAAAAGGGCAATGGCAGAATGGGTACTAGGGATAAGAGAAGGCCGATTGTAAATCCGTGGTGAATGGTGATTGGAATAAGAGAAGGCTAAGTCGTAAACCCATAGGGTGATGAGTAATCAGGACTAGGGAAGGCTTAAAATTGTAATCCAAAAGTGATGGTTACTCGGAATAAGGCATAAGGCAGGGCTAAATTGTAAACTTTGGTTGATAAGCCTACGTGGCAATCGTTCACAGGAAAGGGAAGGCTCGATTGTAAAACCAAATAGATGGATACTTAGCAGGATTAGAGAAGGCTCAGTCGTAGGCAATTTATGGAATAAACAAAAATCGGAATAAAATATCTAAATTGCAAAAATTCAAGTAGAAAATTTTAAGGCATTGAGACTTGAAAAGTTAAAAAATGATATTTGACGTCAATAAATTCATTTACGTCAATGAATCTAAAAGAAAGTTTAAAAAATATTTTTTGACGGCAATTATTTTGACTTTTATGACGTTAAATAAGCGCAAAATCCCGGTAAAATGGGAATAACTCGCGAAAAAAAGCGAAATGAAAAAAAATGAAAAAACTGCCCCTAAGTTTTAACATAAGGAGGGCGTGTGCCAAATTTCAGCTCCGTAAACCAATTATTCTGCTCTCTACGCTGCCCCAAAGTTTGTGGACAAACTCACAAACTCACAAACTCACAAACATTCTGAGATTCTAGCTCAACTAAAGTTGAGAACTACCTAGACAAAAAATATATTCCAAAATAACATTGGGCTCTTTTCAAGAAGTTTATAGTTTGAACTACCTAGACAAAAAATATGCAGGCAAAACTGGTGTTTCCCTCTCAAGACCAACAAGAGGGAGCAAAAAAGTATGTGCTCATAGCAGCTGTTTTACATTTAAATCAGTGTTGAAGAAAGATTTCACATAATGTGCCACAAACGTGTTACGCGTAAGCCAAATCGCGTATTACGAACAACCTCTAAATTGCCGAGTACTGGAGAAAAAAAATCGAAATTCAAAATGGCGGCCAAGCCCATGCTGATAACTATCAAAAATCTTCGTTTTTCAATCAGCTATTGCAGCTCAATAAATCAATGAAATAATTTGAAATAAAAAGTAAACAAACCTTGAACCTTTCATGAATCCAAATAAATAAAAGTATATATTCATCTAAAGTGAAGATTACATTTCAAAATAAAACGATTTCCAAACCAAATTAAAGTCAGTGTCTGCCAACTAAAAATTTCTCTGCGGGGTCACTGGCAAGGAGTTACGACTTCAGACTTTAGATTCCAATTCTTGTATAGGCTGCAACTACACTGCCAAATGATCTGTATTACAAAGACTTCCAAATGGGTCCATAAGTTAAGAAAATGAGATTATGTTCTAGCACGGGGGTTTTGTTTTTAGAAACGAACTTCAAAATAAAATTGTTAATGAACTTGTTACTTAAAATATCACTTACTTACATAATTTATTTATGATATAACACCCCTTTCTTATAAATAAATGGCCTTTTAAAGTCTATGTTTGATGCAAGAAGGGAGAAAAATTTAATTTAACCCTGGTTTTTTCTCTCTTTTTCTAGCCATTTCCCGCGTGTTAGTGTAGACACAACTTTAATCCGGGGAAATGAAGTGTTTTCATTGGTTTAAAATCACGGATGGTCACGTGACCAGAATTTTTATCCAGGGAAATGCTGTGGCCGCAATGTTTTGCTTTAGTGAGATTGACCATTTTGTTGTTTTGATTTGAGCAGGAAAAATTTCTGTATATACAAACCAAAATATGGCTTCGTTGGAATACCGGTTGAAACACTTGTGGGGCGGTTTCAGTCAGTCAGTTGTCACACCAGGAAATCAAGGTTTCAGAAATAACAACATCAGTCATCTATACACTACAGCCAGCTTGCAGAGTATGGCTAGGCTGCACTCAAGGAAAAATCCGAAAATACCAAGTTCCGCAATGGAATAAAGCACCTGATAAATTTTGGTCCGGACGACAAAAGGTGCACACAGTCAGACGTTACTAATCGATTCTAATCGATAAAATCGATTATAGCTAATCGATAATTAATCGATTGATTAAATATCGATTAAAAACGATAATCGATAGCTAATCGATACTCACAATTTTTTAGCACTCAATTAAATTATCACCATATAGATTTTTAATCGATAATATCGATTACAGTGTTAGTAATTGATAATATCGATTAATTATCGATATAATCGATACCTCGACACTATCGATTTTTAATCGATAATATCGATGGAACTATCTAATTGATATAATCAATATCTTATATCTGATCGATATAATCAATACTCATAATTTTTTAGGCGCCTATTATTTATCGATTATCGGTTTTATGATTAATTATCGATTAGCTATCGATTTTAATCGATAATCAATTTTATCGATTAGTAACGTCTGGAGTAAAATAAGAAGTAAAAAAACCTTGAACCTTTTGTTTGTCAAAATAAAGAAAATATTCTAGCTGTAGTAATGTTTACTTTCAGAAATAAATCTATTTTCTACCAGACCTACAACTACAACCACCAGCAAGGTTTCAAACCACGCTGCGGCATTAATGGCAATGAATTCTGATTTAAAAAATGTTGGTCCAGTTCCCTGGAAAGGGTGTGATTACACTTCCAAATGACTTTTTTTTACAATAACATTTGTCTACTCACAAATCCAAAAATATAGGTTATAAAACCAATACGGGGGTCAACTTTCTTTACAACAAACCATCAAATCAAACTTACAAAGATCAATCATGTAAATGTCACTTGTTTTTGTGATATTTCAATAATATTAAAACCTTTTTGTATATATTTGGTTCTTCAAAACCATTTCCCTTTCCCACAGCAGGCTCTAAAGTTCATGTTGACCCCCGATCCAGATCTCCAGCAAACGTGCCACACTCTGTAAACTGGATCTACAGGATGTATTTGAAATAACAAGGGTGAGAGTTACCTGAATCAAATTGAAGATCTCAAGACAAAGATCGAAAGCTTGAAACAAAACATAGTGACCAATTAATAACGTACAACATCCAGCTTACAAACCAACCAAAATTTGTTTTTTAATTCCCGAGATAGCACCTCGATTGTAACGCCTTGATTATATACTGAATGAATGAATGAGATTTCTTTTCTCTAAACTTTAACTAGAAAAAATTTACAAAATCAACCTGATGAAACAACCTTTAAGAGGTTTACAAAGCCATCAGGCAGAATACACACTGAATAAGAATAATTCCGCACATGTGCACAAATCGGCTGGTGTATATGAGCTCCGGCAAAATTTCTGGGAAGTAGCCTATCTGGTGGTGCGTCAATCTAGGTGGTTGTCTTCTCACCCGCAGATCTTTTTCTTGGGAAGTTGTTCTTTAAAATAGTTTTTGAGATTGGCTAAGGCTCAAATTTTTCATTTATGGCTTAAAATTCAGGTAATTTTTCATAGTGTTAATTTTAATAAAAAGCTGTTTTTTTTTCATAAGTCCCTTTAGAAGTTTTGCAGCGCAATTAATTTTGTTTGCTCACGAGTCAAGTAATTGATAAAGCGCTTCCACAGTATTAATCTTTGATACGTAATTTGACGGGACGACAGTGTGCAAATCTTTGGGACATTCAAACCCTACAAAATTTACAAAATCTGCCATATTCGTTTTTATTCTTTGGTCTAATTTACTAAGATTAAAAACTGCTATTTGTTAGTGATGTCAAAAATGGATGACTGACCAAGGATAAACCATGTAACTTCACAGCGGGCAGACTCACCTTCCAGAGCAATTTTTAGCTATCCTTGAGTCGGCGTTTGTTACGGCAGAGAAAATAAATCATGTAGGCAATCAACAAATTTCAATCTACAAACCCTGCAGGTTTGCAAATCTTTGGACAAAGTTGCAGGAGTTGAATATCTTGTAGATTAGAAAAATCCTTGCATTTTTCGGAACCTTTTTTCAAAATTTTCAGGATTTCCAAGTGATAAAAAAAAATCCAAAAAACCCTGTCATCCATAAGGGGGGGGGGGTAATGGTTTTTTTCTGGAACTGCTCAATATCACAAATCCGGAACAAATCAGCCAAAAATCAGTTGAAAATAATCTTTCCAATTCGTTAATTTTCACGGAAAGTAACTACAATGCCAATCTGAGCAATAAAGTAGCAATTTAAGCACAAAGAACTTAATCAGTATAAGGAAATAATTTTTCTTGATACTTTTTTCCCAATGAACCAGCACAAAAACCAGTCCAGGAATGGTGCACAGTACGCCGAATATACTCCAAGTGAGGAAGTAATTACTTTTGTCGTATTGTCGTAAGGAGCAGATATAAAGTAAAATATTGGCGTACTGTACTGTAAAGCTTTTCAAGACAAGAGGAGCCATTCTAACTCCGATTTTATTTACGTCAGGTTTAAGCGCATCCACCCAGCTTTCACCTCGCTCTCGGTCTCTCCTTCGAGTTCGACAGCGTGAGAAGATCAAATATCCTTGGACCCAAACCCCCTGCATTTTCTTGCTGTTCCGTAAGCAGAATTTTTTGGCGTAGACATCAGTTGAAACAAATAACAATTCGGCGTGGACAAAAGTAGTCAAGGAAAATTAATCCCATTTTTAGCTTTTAGAATTTTTTTTGTAATCAGGTTTCTTTTTTCTGTTTTTGTACTGTTTTGAAAAATGTCCTGTCTTTTTACTGGGCTAGTGATTTATTTGATTTCTATCTTTCTTAGATGGCCGACAATAATGAAAATGTAAATGAAGTTGAAAATAAAACAGAACAGGTACTAAAACAAACAGAAACAAAAAATGAACCAACCACCAGCCCTGTCAGCAAACCAGTTGACCCAAGCGAAAAGAAAAAAATTGATGTTCTACTGAAAGCAGCTGGCGATGCACCAATTATGAAGAAAAAGAAATGGGCAGTGGATGCAAACAAGCCAGTGGCTTATTTAACAGAATTCATCAGAAAATATATAAAATGTGAACCCTCTGAATCATTGTTTATTTATGTGAATCAAACTTTTGTACCTGCACCAGATCAATTGATTAGTAATTTATTTGATTGTTTCGGTACAGATGGGAAATTGGTGTTACATTATTGTAAATCGCAAGCTTGGGGCTGAAATATTGTGTCAGGAGATGTTTTATACCTTACATTGTAAATAATTAAAAATTTTGCAACCTTTATTAAAATAATAGGCTAGTTTGGATCCTCAGTAAAAATTAACATGCATCATACATCCATTAGAAAAGAGTGATGCTTACTTCTATATTAAAGATTGGTTTATAAGAATTAACAGAAGATCACTTTTTGATTTTTTTGCTCAGAAAGAGCTGCTATTGCCACATCGTTAAAGTTGACTGTTTATCATCATGTTCTGAGAACTCAGGAGAACTATGTAATTCTTATTTCAAGAATAATTTTAAAATTTCTAATAAATTTAATTTTTTGATCCATCATTATCTTGGCGGCTCTTTTTTTGTCAATATATATAATCAACTGATATATACTGTATTTCAAAACGTCAAAAATGGCAAAATCGATTTTTTATAGGTTTAGTACCTTTTGTATTTAAAATTTGAATGGAATTTTAAAGAAGTAAAACTTATTTTGAAAATATCTTATCTAAATTTTATGAAATCCTCACAGTAGCTTGACTAAAAGAATATTTACCATAAGATTGGCTACGTTCTATTTTTTTACTTCTTTAGATGAAATAGTTGTGTCTATCCAGTCTATCCTATATTTTCTTGCCTTAAAAATATTTAGATATAAATAAAAAAGGATTCTTCATTAAGAATGTTGATCAAAACAGAGAAACTTGTTCATATTAAGAAAAATTCAAGAAACTTCATCAATGTTGTAAGGGAACATTATTTACGTGATGATATCCCGTGTAAAAGTTCTGCATGTTATCAAAATTGTGTTCAGCCAAAAGGTATGATTTTTGCTTTAATTTCTAGTATTTTACACTGCTGTGATAGGGTTGCTAATCGACCTTGAGATATTTAATCCAAGTCTGATGCTTAAACATCTGGCAAAAGCAGAGGCAAAAAATCTTTCTATATGGTTCTAGTTAAGATTATTTTAAATTATTTTTTAATTGAATTGAAGAATGCTAAAAAAACTTTGATTTTTCAGGGTTGCCGTTACTTACAGATGAACAAAAAACAACCCATTACGTCATCCCAGACATCACTGTAAGATTCATTAGATTGTATTAGATGCAACAAAAATCAAAAGTGTTTATGAATTAAAGTTTATTAGAAAGGACCAAATTACTGTTTTAGATTTTACTGTTTCAAAATATTTGGCATGGACCTATAAATCATTCTAATTAAATATATTTTTAGTGCTGTCGTAAATATCTTGAAATTTTGGAATTGAAAGAATTGACCAATATAATTTTCCTGCAATCTGTTGTCCAGCAAGTAAGCATGTGTCTTTTTTTCGCTTGCCAAAATTTAACTGAAGTATAAAGTGTACTGCTTACAAGATTTTAATTTTTATGAAAGGCTACAATACAAGGTTTATTCTTCCATTTTTGTGTTAATTCACAAATACTTTACCAAGTGTTTTGGTAAAGAATATCCCTTGACTGTAAATGTATTCCACTGAGCACTCCAGGCCATTTTTCATGCCCCTTAAGAGTCCGGTTATCAGACGCTACCCCTCTTGAAATTACTAAAATATTGGTAAAAACAGCCTCTTAAGTGAAAAACACTAGAAAAAGTGCCCTTTTTGGCCACAAACGGACGCTGCCTTGCCCTTTTTAAAATATGGCCTACACTCTAACTGTCACAATAAAAACAATGCAACCTTCAGCAATGGCTGAATGATCAAAACCAGGGGGTTCCTGGTTTGAATTTCCACTCCTTCCAATGTCGTTGTTACTAAAAGTGGTAACGGTAGGTAACGATAGGTAACGACAAGTAACGACAAGTAACGGTAGGTAACGACAGGTAACGATGAAGTAACGGTCGGTAACGATGAAGTAACGCAAGTAACGAGGGGTAACGAAAAAGTAACGAAGTAACGATGGGGAAAAAGCTGAAAATGGTGGCCCTGAGGTGTCGAACTATCAAAATTTGAACTAATGGTCCCGGTGATTTTGGGAGAACCTAACGACTCTGGTTAATCTATTCAAGAATTTGGGAAATCTGATGATTTTACAGCAGAATCTGATCGTTCTGGTGAATATGACTGTGGAGATAATAAATCCAATTGTTTTTATTGTAAATTGGTGTTTGTGAATAAACTGAAAGATTTGACGGCTTTGGTGAATCAATGGTGTTGGTCAATGCAATGATGAAATAAATGGTGCTGGTCAATGTAATGATGGAATCAGTGGTGATGGTCAATGCAGTGATGGAATCGATGGTGTTGGTCAACACAATGCTGGAATCAATGATTCTGGTCAATGCAATGATGAAATCAATGGTGCTGGTCAATACAATGATGGAATCAATGGTGCTGATCAATGCAATGATGGAATCAATGGTGCTGGTCAATGCAATGATGGATTCAATGGTGCCGGTCAATACAATGATGGAATCAATGGTGCTGGTCAATGCAATGATGGAATCAATGGTGCTGGTCAATAAAATGATGGAATCAGTGGTGATGGTCAATGCAGTGATGGAATCAATGGTGTTGGTCAACACAATGCTGGATTCAATGATTCTGGTCAATGCAATGATGAAATCAATGGTGCTGGTCAATGCAATGATGGATTCAATGGTGCTGGTCAATACAATGATGGTATCAATGGTGCTGGTCAATGCAATGATGGAATCAATGGTGCTGGTCAATACAATGATGGAATCAATGCTGCTGGTTAATGCAATGATGGAATCAATGGTGCTGGTCTATGCAATGATGGAATCAATGGTGCTGGTCAATGCAATGATGGAATCAATGGTGCTGGTCAATGCAATGATGAAATCAATGGTGTTGGTCATTACAATAATGGAATCAATGGTGCTGGTCAATACAATGATGGAACCAATGGTGCTGGTCAATGCAATGATGGAATCAATGGTGTTGGTCAATACAATGATGGAATCAATGGTGCTGGTCAATACAATGATGGAATCAATGGTGCTGGTCAATACAATGATGGAATCAATGGTGCTGGTCAATACAATGATGGAACCAATGGTGCTGGTCAATACAATGATGGAATCAATGGTGCTGGTCAATACAATGATGGAGCCAATGGTGCTGGTCAATGCAATGATGGAGCCAATGGTGCTGGTCAATGCAACGATGGAATCAATGGTGCTGGTCAATACAATGATGGAATCAGTGGTGATGGTCAATGCAGTGATGGAATCAATGGTGTTGGTCAATGCAATGATGGAATCAATGGTGCTGGTCAATGCAATGATGGAATCAATGGTTTTGGTCAACACGATGCTGGAATCAATGATGCTGTTCAATTCAATGATGGAGTCAATACTGCTGGTCAATGCGATGATGGAGTCAATGGTGCTGGTCAATGCAATGATGGAATCAATGGTGCTGGTCAATGCAATGATTGAACCAATGGTGCTGGTCAATGCAATGATGGAATCAATGGTGCTGGTCAATGCAATAATGGAATCAATGGTGCTGGTCAATGCAATGATGGAATCATTGGTGCTGGTCAATACAATGATGGAATCAATGATGCTGGTCAATGCAATGATGGAATCAATGGTTCTGGTGAATTCAATGGTGGAATCGATGGTGGTGTACTGGTGGATACAATGTTGCACTCACCAATGGTGCAAATTCACTTCAAAAGTTATTGATCGTATTCTTATAAAGATGAAGCTTATAAGAAAAATAGGTATGCTCACATTTTGCACAAACCCCAAGTTGCTTTGAATGAACCAATCGTCGAAAGTTGATACCCCTTGAATCAAAAGTTATTGATCGTATTGTTATTAAGATGATGCTTATAAGAAAAATAAATATGCTCACATTCCATCAAAAGTTATTGACTGATTGATCGTATTCTTATAAAGATGAAGCTTATAGGAAAAATAGGTATGCTCACATTTTGCACAAACCCCAAGTTGCTTTGAATGAACCAATCTTCGAAAGTCGATACCCCTTGAATCAAAAGTTATTGATCGTATTGTTATAAAGATGATGCTTATAAGAAAAATAAATATGCTCACATTTTGCACAAACCCCAACTTGCTTTGAAAGAACCCATCGCAGAAAGTGAATACCCCTTGAATCGAAAATTATCGATGGATTTCTTATAAAGATGATGCTTACAAAAAATGCACAATCCCTGACTTGCATTCACCTGCAAAGTGAATTTGCACCATTGGTGAGTGCAACATTGTATCCACCAGTACACCACCATCGATTCCACCATTGAATTCACCAGAACCATTGATTCCATCATTTCATTGACCAGCATCATTGATTCCATCATTGTATTGACCAGCACCATCGATTCCATCATTACATTGACCAGCACCATTGATTCCATTATTGCATTGACCAGCACCATTGATTCCATCATTGCATTGACCAGCACCATTGATTCCATCATCGCATTGAACAGCAGTATTGACTCCATCATTGAATTGAACAGCATCATTGATTCCAGCATCGTGTTGACCAAAACCATTGATTCCATCATTGCATTGACCAGCACCATTGATTCCATCATTGCATTGACCAACACCATTGATTCCATCACTGCATTGACCATCACCACTGATTCCATCATTACATTGACCAGCACCATTGCTTCCATTATTGCATTGACCAGCACCATTGATTCCACCATTGCATTGACCAGCACCATTAATTTCATCATTGTATTGACCAGCACCATTGATTCCATCATTGCATTGACCAGCACCATTGATTCCATCATTGTATTGACCAGCACCATTGAATCCATCATTGCATTGACCAGCACCATTGATTCTATCATTGCATTGACCAGCACCATTGATTCCATTATTGCATTGACCAGCACCATTGATTCCATCATCGCATTGACCAGCAGTATTGACTCCATCATTGCATTGACCAGCATCATTGATTCCAGCATTGTGTTGACTAAAACCATTGTTTCCATCATTGCATTGACCAGCACCATTGATTCCATCATTGCATTGACCAACACCATTGATTCCATCACTGCATTGACCATCACCACTGATTCCATCATTACATTGACCAGCACCATTGATTCCATCATTTAATTGACCAGCACCATTGATTCCATCATTGCATTGACCAGCAGCATTGATTCCATCATTGTATTGACCAGCACCATTGATTCCATCATTGCATTGACCAGCACCATTGATTCCATCATTGCATTGATCAGCACCATTGATTCCATCATTGTATTGACCAGCACCATTGATTCCATCATTGCATTGACCAGCACCATTGATTCCATCATTGTATTGACCAGCACCATTGAATCCATCATTGCATTGACCAGCACCATTGATTTCATCATTGCATTGACCAGAATCATTGAATCCAGCATTGTGTTGACCAACACCATTGATTCCATCACTGCATTGACCATCACCACTGATTCCATCATTTTATTGACCAGCACCATTGATTCCATCATTGCATTGACCAGCAGCATTGATTCCATCATTGGATTGACCAGCAGCATTGATTCCATCATTGTATTGACCAGCACCATTGATTCCATCATTGCATTGACCAGCACCATTGATTCCATCATTGCATTGATCAGCACCATTGATTCCATCATTGTATTGACCAGCACCATTGATTCCATCATTGCATTGACCAGCACCATTGATTCCATCATTGTATTGACCAGCACCATTGAATCCATCATTGCATTGACCAGCACCATTGATTTCATCATTGCATTGACCAGAATCATTGATTCCAGCATTGTGTTGACCAACACCATTGATTCCATCACTGCATTGACCATCACCACTGATTCCATCATTACATTGACCAACACCATTGATTCACCAAAGCTGTCAAATCTTTCAGTTTATTCACAAACACCAATTTACAATAAAAACAATTGGATTCATTATCTCCACAGTCATATTCACCAGAACGATCAGATTCTGCTGTAAAATCATCAGATTTCCCAAATTCTTGAATAGATTAACCAGAGTCGTTAGGTTCTTCCAAAATCACCGGGACCATTAGTTCTGGCGCAGAAATTTACAAATTTTGACAGTTCGACACCTCAGGGCCACCATTTTCAGCTTTTTCCCCATCGTTACTTCGTTACTTTTTCGTTACCCCTCGTTACTTGCGTTACTTCATCGTTACCGACTGTTACTTCATCGTTACCTGTCGTTACCTACCGTTACTTGTCGTTACTTGTCGTTACCTATCGTTACCTACCGCTACCACTTTTAGTAACAACGTTCCAATGTTCCATTCAATTGATAGATGGCTTAGTCAGCTGGCCATGCACCCCGTCCTAGATTACTGGGCCAATCCACGTAAAATATGAAGTCTGTCTATCTATTAATATTGAGAAGTAGAATGAATTCATTAACTAAATCAAACGAATTATATGTTTTAGATTAAGAAGAAAGCAGGGAAACGTGTTTCAAAAAACATTACTGGCATTCACAAGAATCCTCTGAAGAGCTCCATTGTTTTTGACAATGAATTCCACCAATCCTGTTATGTACAGCGCAAAGAAGGCCAGGATCTAGATGAATGGTTTTGGAAGTAAGATTACATAGAAAAGAGCTTGAAATAGCACACCGTTATGCAAACGTCATAATTATTACTTTTAACACTTGACCGAAAATCAGTCCCACAATCCTTTTCGTCTTAATTAAAAAGTCTTGAAAGTCATTACTTTTTCTTTGTGGTTGAGTGTAATTTGCATGCAGGCGTAGTTAACGCGAAGGGTGATGGGATTGAATTTCGGTCAAACAGAAAAATCAATGTCTATTTTTAGATTCACTGCGGTATGCTATTTGACTTAAAAATCATTTTAAAGATATTATATTTTATGATATAGAAAGAAGCCGTACCTCTCATGCTGATAAATCACAACAATTATATATAATTTCTCAAAATTTGTGTTCGCGTGGTGCAGGAGGGAGAGAAATTAGTTCTTTTTGTGTTTAAAATGTTGTGTAAGCAAATGGTAGTAGATAAGTGATTAAATGATATTTTTTAAAAACCACGCTTTTTACTATTGGTGTTATGTGAGCAACTTTAGGTGTCACAAGTTCGACAACCCATTTGCTCGACAACTCACTTGTTTGATAAATTTGGCAAATTGTCGAACAGCCATGCAGTCGAACAAATAACTGTCAAACAACTATTCTGTCGAACAACTAAGCAATCACTTGTTCGACAGTGTATCAGTGCAACATTTTTAAAGATTTGTCGAACAAATTTGAACAAGTGCTATTTATAAGTCACTTTCTTAATCATAATCCTTGATATACTTTTCTCTCTCTAGGAACGTTTACTCAACAGCACAATGGTTTCACCAGCATCTTCAGCAAAAGATTTCAATCATTATTCTGACTGAATGTGAAGAAGTAAGATGTAACACATTGAACATTATGTTAATCCTTCTAAAGGAAAATAAATTAATATCTTTTGACCTTGAAAACAATATTTTTTCTTTCATAACATAAAATGTCAATCATTATTCTGACTGAATGTGAAGAAGTAAGATATAACACAAAGAATTTTATATTAATTCTTCTAAGGAAAAATAAATTAATATCTTTTGACCTTGAAAACAATATTTTTTCTTTCATAAGATACTTTATTTTCATATTCTTCTGCTAATGGCGTAGCCACGTATGACCAGGTCACTTTGGAGGTTAGTTCTTTGAATAGTATTTGAGTATTATGTACATTGACATATATAAAGAATGACTCTCTCAAAAAATTATTTATTGATGTTGTAGCTTGGTTTATAGCATCAGATTTTTATTTGTTGATAAGGTCTTGAAAAATTATGGTAGCGAGACACCTGGTATCTTTGTGATGTCAATGACAGATTATATCAATGGATTTTGGCCTGATTTGAATGAAGCAAAAGATCTAATGGAATCACTTTCATCCATCAATGATGTTGAAGAACTAAATATCGGTATGCCAAACTTTACTTACCTATGAGTATTGAGCTATTCTAAGAAATTGTGAATCACCAGACAATGCCCGATTAAACTACCTCTATGGATGCTATTTTAAATGGTCCACGGAACACCACTGATGGTATCCAGTTAAAAATGAGCGTGACAAAACATACCCCTACCTCTGGAATGGCCTTAATTGTCTGAATCATTGACATAAAAATAAACTCTCCATTGTTTACGAAACGAATAACCCTATAATAAATTTTTTCGAAGTTCATGAAATGACTCTGTTTTTTTTCCAATGTTCAGGTGCTTCAATCTGCAAAGAATTTCATGAATATTTTCCAAATCAAGTCTTAGAAGCTGGCATCAAATCAGTAAGCTTCTATTATATAATAAACTTATGTCAAATTAAGTATTGCTTCAGATCAAAACTACTTTTATTAGAAAAAAGTAAAGAGGTCTGGCAGTTATAAACTTTTCAAATTTGGTCAAGACGTTGCCTAGTTATTACCTTTGTATACTTTTAATTTCGAAAGCTTAACACTAATGGGGTAGATTTAAAAAGTCATACCTCAAAATCTTCCTAATAAGTTTAGTTTTGAGCTCAGCCTAGACCTTGTATCAGCTAGTCTGTACAAATGTTCAAAGTCGTTTTTGAGTCACTCGGTACTGTCTCGAAAACTTACATTTAAACCACTTTTTTAGTAATGTTTTTACTTCACGTTTATTCTGGGAAGGATTCTGTTCAAAAAAGAATGACACATTGGAAAAATGCAATTTTTGTTGATTTTGGATAATGTCGTGTAACTTCTCAGCAAATGTTTCATGAGAGAGGGGAAAATACAGGATTGTGGATTAGGACTCTAGGAATTCACTGGAATTTTTTTTTATCAAAATGTGTAGTTTTGAGGCTAATATTACCCTTTTTCTATCTTTTTTTGAAATAGCCTCAATTAAGCACTTATTGAATATCCACATTTTGAACTGGTTCAAAGTTGAAGATCACAGATTGAACTTTTCTAAGATATACTTATGTGAAAGAATTTCAAGTGATAAATGTGAGAAATTGTGGCTCAAATTCGCTGTATTGTTATTGATATTTTTTCAATAATTAAAAAAACAATATAGCAAATAAATACTAGTGATAGAAATAATGAATCTGGTGTTCTTGAAAAATTAGTAAAAAATAGAACATATTTGAAGTATTTTACTTACTAATTTGTGAAATCATGCGGCTAATAGTCACACTTTTTTGAAAAAAGGCCCTTCTTTTAAATGGTAGCCACACCCATTCACAAAAGAATTCCAAAGACCTGAATTGTTTGAGACTATAGCTTGAAGATCAAATGTTCACTTTCTGAATTCAAAAGTATCAACTAATAGTTGCCCTGTGATTCTACGTGGCTAAAAAAACTTACTAAAATTTCCGGATTATTAAAAAGGCTACCCACATTTTTTCACGTCGTGAGTGAAAAAATAACCTTGTCTAAACTTTCGAAAATTCCATTGGCTTTCTTTTGATACCTTGCATGCCTTTCTTTAAAATTGATATGTGATTAAATTGTGGCAATAAAACATGACAGGGGAAATCTACAAATTAGGCTTAAAATGAAGAAAAACTGCTAGTTACTAAGTATGCAAATAGCCACACATTTTAACACAAAATCATACAGGAAGTGTTACAAAAAGTATTTCTATGGAATTAGCCACATATTTAGCACAATATCCCAAAATTTCATAACTACAGCTTTTTTACATGGTAAATAAAGTCAGTACGTAAAATGCCTGTTGAAACGTTTTCCCGCAAGTCAAACATCACAATTGCAAGGAGTATTTAGCCACTTAAATTCACATTTCTGATGCTGTATCCTTAGAAAATGAAAACAAAACCATTCAATAAGTATCATCTCAAGCAAAAAACTTTCAAATTCCACGATTAGACTTTTTTATTCAATACCTTTGCCTCTGGGTGCATTTTGAGTTTATTAACCACATTATTTCACTTTCAAGGATCAATAGCCCACATTTTTTCACATAGTCTCAAAATTTTATTATTCAATGTAACCTGTGCAAAATTTGGGTGACTGATCTTTTAATTTGAAGTTGCTACACCTTTTTGAAATTAGTTGGTAGAATTAGCCACTCAAAAAATTAGCCACAATCTTTCACACACTTTAAAGGCTAGTTACTAGCCACTGAAGATCACTAGAAATTTCGTTTCAAATACAAAAGAAATTTTTGTCATTTTAGGACGTGGGAATAAATTTTTGGACCTACCCCGGTGGGGTAGAGGTCCTATAAATTAACCGATGTCCGTTCGTTCGTCCGTTCGTTCGTTCATCCCCGGGGGGGGGGTACTAGGGCAAAATGGGTTACGGGGATGCTCCGCTGGCCAGGGTACCTTTTTTAACCTCCACGAGTCCCAGGTAGGGTCGCAAAAACACCAAAATAGAAAAATCAGTCCCTCGTAGGGTGCCTATTTCTGGAAAATTAGGGGAAAAAGTAGAAAATTTTGGAATTTCAGTCCCATTCAGGGTCACTTTTTTCGCAAATTTCGAGTCCCACGTAGGGTCCATTTTTCGAACCTCAGCGGAGCACCCCCGTCGGTCGACAAGGGTAGTACCCCCCCCGGGCGTCCATCCGTCTGTTACCAGCTTTTCTCAGGATTGGCTCATTAGTTTTTTTTTATTTTTGGCACAATGATGCAAAATGGCAATGCCCAAAATGTGACGGAGCCCGATTTTTGAGAAAAAATTTATTTGGGCAAATTTGGGCCAAAAACTACCTAAAAATAGGGTTTTTTGGACTTTGTGCAAAATCCTGTCATTACTTTTTTCTGATTTTTTGTACAAAGATGGAGGGCAAGATTCTCTAAAGAATGGCTGAAGTGGTTTTCCCGGAAAATTCTTATTCGCCGTAAAAAACGGATTTTCGTATTTTGGGGAAATTCCCTTTAACCAAATAAGAAAATATAGCTTTTCTCAATGTTAACTCATTATTTTTTTCTGATTTTTTGCACAATGATGCAAAATGGCAATGCCTAAAATGTGACGGAGCCTGATTTTCGAAAAACATTTTTTTTCGGCCGAAAATGCCAGAAATATGCCGGAAATCGCCGTTTTTCTGGATTTTCATTGAATTTTTTTCTTATAATTGGTTGTTTTTTCATTCAAAAACATTATTAATAGCAATGCCCACCATCAAGCATGTTTCAATTTTCAAAAAAATTGATTTTTGAAGCCGGAACTATGCAAAAATCGCCGGAACAACTTATTTTCGCCGGAAAGACAGTATTTCTTGAATTTCTCGAGCTGTACTTAATATTTTTTTATGAAATTTTGAGCACTGATGAAAGATGAACCGGAACTTTCTATTTCTATTTTCCCTACTCCCCTTCCCTCTTCCCCCATCAACAATCAATGATAAAATTTAATGTGTTATGCATTTTCGCAAAACGCTATATCATCTGACTGATTGTTTTCATTTTTCTCCTTATTGCCCTATTATCTAGCTTTCATCATCAGGTAGGTCCATTCAGCCTGTTGCTTGTTTTAACTGTAGCCACAAAATATCACATTATATAGGCTTTTTAAAATCATCACTAAAAAAGTTGAATTATGTCATTCTTTTTTGAACACGATCGAAGATAAATAATTCTCTTTTAATGTTACAGGGACGGTTCTTTGCAAATTACTTGAAAGTCAATAAACACCGACCTATGATGGAAGCGTTCATTCAAAAAGGGTATGAAATATATAGTTTTGATACATACTAACGGCATCTTTAACACTTTATGAAGCTTTTTATCATACCAACTTGTGTTTTTATTTAAAATATCCACAGAACCAATCAGTAGAAGAAGCAAAAAAACAATTTCAATCTTCTTCTTAAATCAACTTAAGGAAGTGTCTAAAGTAACTTCTTCATAAAGTCTTCATAGTTATCATATATTATGAGAATGTTCTTTTTTATAATTATTTAGCAATAAAGTTTCCTCATAAAAATTTTCTCTCATTTCTAAACAGGGACGGCAAGATTAGTTCTTCCTCCACCAGTACAAATAATATATCTCAAGTCCTCATCCACGGTACTGCAGCAAGGTTTGTTTTCAATACATGATGTTCACCAGTGTAATGACTTATTTTTGCCACTCAAAGGTGTACATCCGTAAAACGTTGATCCTTCAAACTTCTGGACTATTACCATGGCATCTCAGCGGTTTGAAAAAGCCTGGAAACCTAGAAAAAGACCTGTTTTAAAAGGAAATCGGAATATTAGGAAAAATCGGTGAACTTTTCTTTTAGTCTTCTTTCCAGAAGTTTTTAAGTTAAGTTTTTTTAAAGCTTAAATCTTAATAATACTTTTTTCAAAATTTGTCAATAATATCAACCAAAATCAGCACGTACACCAAAATTATTTTGGCAAACTGCTGGGAAGTTTCGAGCCATTTTGGTCCAGATATGACAACTATTTTTTTCTTCTTAGAAACCGTGCAGTAGACGGTGATTCGGTGGTGGTGGAATTGTTACCAGAATCTCAATGGAAATCCAGATCTACCTCTATTCATCAGCATTCAGAATCTAATTGTAAGTGTGTTGAAAGGTCTTCCGTTTCAGACAGATTCCCGTCTCAGTGAAGAATATTTATATCTTTAAAAGAGGCCTCAAAATTCTGCATAATCATCAAAATTTCAAGAATGTGTGCTTGTACATACTTGCTAAGTAAGATCCATTTTACGTCTTAGATGAAGAACCTTGCTTAGGTCACTGCTATACTTAATTGAATGTTATGATTTGTTACTAAGACTTGACTGTTGATGATGACAATAACATTGGTAGAAGTTTAGCCGATGTCAAAAAGTATTAACCTAAACTTTGAGTTACGGAGACAAATATTTTTTTTTAATATTTAAAACAACTTCAAATACTGCCGATGTCATATCCTGTCAATTTTACATTTCTGAAATCAGCAATGCTCAAAGTTTCTAAAAAGTGTACAAATGAAAATGTTTGGTCAAATAGATAAATCCTAAACTATATTTTCGATGAGGTATTACTTGATGATATATTTTTTCTAGAACTTTACTAGGGTTGATTTTCATTTGGTAATGATAACGCAAAAAAAGCTTCTATATCTATGCCATCCAAAAAAACAAATTCAGATAGTGAAAAAAAAGCAATAAAAGCATTTTGGGGACTTTAAATTATATTTTTTCGAAATTCCAAAGGACTTGTGCTATTACAATATACGTTTTATAGTTTAATAAATTTTCATTTTTTTAAGCATTTTGCGAACGTCTAGCAAAAAGTCGGCGAACACTTTTCCGAAAACGTTTTAACTTGCTTGATTTAGCTTTCTGCGTAGTTGAAGGTGCTCCGTCTTGTTGTTGTTGAGTGAATGGACTAGTTTTATCATCCTCGTGAGATATTTCCAAGTAACTCTCCCCTTCAACGGGGCGGCATTCCACTATATTACAATAGGGCGTGATTTTCTCGAACGAGGCATCATCCGATTCTATGGAATCCTCGCTGTCATTAGGAGCGCCAACGCCATCATGGGTGGCTGAGTTTTTGGAGCTGGAGCTTATGGCGATCATATGTTCCCGCGCCATTTGATTTAATTTTTTGTCGATTTCTTCTTTCTTCTTTTTTACACTCCTACTGTATTCTTTGTGTGGTGTAGTTTGGCTTCGTACTTTTTGAGAGTTTGTTTTGCTTTCAGCTCTCTGAGAGTTAGTGTTACTTTGTATTTTGTGAGGGTTAATTTTGCTATATGTTTTGTGAGGGTCAGTTTGGCTTTGTACTTTGTTAGATGTAGCTATGCTTTGTGCTGTTTTAGGTTTAGTTTTGCTTTTTACTTCCTGAGGCGTATCCCAGTTTTGAAGTGTATTCTTACTTTGTTCTGTGGCAGATGTATTTTTAATTTGTTCTATGCAAGATGGATCCCTTGTTTGTTCTTTTTGAGGCTTATTCTTAGATTGTTCTTTATGTGATATATCCCTCGTCTGTTCGATGTAAGGAATGACTTGGCTTTGTACCATGGCACTAGAGTTATGTCGAGTCAGTCCAGACTTGATACTCACTTTACTCTTTTTTACACCTGGTGACGAACTCTTCCCACTTGCTTTTGTTTTAGAGGTTTGACAACTAACTTTTGTCTCCGTCTCAATCCCTTGCCATGAGCCTCTGATTTTGAATACGCCTACAGAGTTGACCAATCGTTTCTTGAAATTCTTGCTCCTCATTTGAACGCCTGAAAGAGAATATTTAAATTGAAATTCTAATCAACAAAAGGTCAAATATATGAATAGGGTGAAAAAGTGAAAAACGAAATGGTGAATTATCCAATAAACTTTATGTGAGATTATTGTGTGGATAGAACGAGAATTCATGATATGCACCATTGCAATTTTTTCCACGGACCCAAACAGCTGATTGGTTGAAATTGATGTATTAACTGATTTTACGTCACTTACAACCAATCCGCTATTGGGTCCGTGATGTAATGTCAGAAGACATTACAAAGGTGCAATCATGAAAATTTTGTTTCATTTCAATTTCAACAGCATGAAGGATAGCTCAATACAGGTCAAAATGATATTACAGTTGACATTCTCTAATTCGATTTAGATTTTCATCGAATAAGGGAGCGTATCGAATTGTAGAGAGTCGTTTATGAGTACTTTATTGTTAACGGTGACTTTCAATATTACCGAATAATGGAGCCTATGCAATAGTAGAAATGTAGAAGTGAAGAGCTTCAACTGAACATTGTTATTGAAGAAAATAAAATTTTAACATTTTAACATTTTTTTTGTTTGTTTTTTTGGTTCCTACCTCCTGGCGGTATAATCTAGGGTTTTTAGCGGGAGGCCAGGAACCTTCAGTGTTTGTATATTTGTTCCGTTTAAAACCTATTATTGAAAAAAAAAGTTTAAAATTTACTACAAATACCTTTCCCACTGTCTGTGCTGTGGCGTCGGTTATTTCTTACATAACCAGTTCGTGTATCAATATCTTGCATCATCAAAAAATTTTCTTTCACTTGTAAGGTCTCCAGACTTTCATTTTGCATTAGAATAATATCTTTTTGTTCGACCTCGAAAGTGGATGTCATGATATGAGATAAATTTCGTCCTGTGCTCAACGATTCGTTTGAACCTGAAAAAACAATCAAAATATATTCATTGTATCGAGCACTCTTGATCTATTGTCATGGATATTCCTTTTTGAATCATATCCAACCGTCCTAAATACACCTTTTCGACCGTAGCCTCCAATTGCCGCGCGGGTGTTTTTACCACCCCGAAACCGTCCCAGTCTTTTTTCACGCTTAAAGATAATAGAAAAAAGTCTAACGAAAGGATTGGATCGAGTTTAGGGGAATCATTAAATAATAAAGTGACATGCGCCTGACCGCGCGACTACGGTCAAACAGGTGTATTGCAGTACTTTTACTTGAATTTAGGCGGTCGGCTTTAAGCTTTTCTTTCTTTCAACGAAAGTCAAACTCAAGTACAACAAAGAGATTTGATTATTCGAGTTAGTCAGGATCAAAAGACGCCGAATATCTGTTTTTTCATTTGAATGTTCGTTTGTTATGCGTCTGTAGGATCCTGGGGAGATTGTCACTTGAAGTCATTGCAGTGCTGTTTTAAGTAACTGATGTCAATCATTGTAAGGCAAAACACGTAAAGCGTGATAGACTTACACAGTGATTAAAAATGCGTGATGGATAGGGATAGACAGCTCATAGACGCGCTTATATCCAGAAAAATGTACATACATACCCCTTGGATTAATTTATAAAAATAGGAATAGAAAGCTTTACCTTCAAGTTGTCCTTCCTCGTCGTGGGACATGCGATATGCTATGATACTTCGTGCTGCGCCAAAGACCAAACTTTCAAAAAGTTGATTTGCTGTCAAAAGAAAAACATTTTCTACGTCAATGAAGTTTAATGGTGAGCGGCGCAGTAACTGTAAAAAGTCTATACATGTTGTTTTCTCTTTGGTTGAATTACAGGAGGCTTTGAGGCCCATTTTCGCAATTATAGATGCTTTATATAAGCACCCCGTGAGCACCTTGGACTGGCTGCCCGATCCCCCTCACATGGCATGGGTTGACCCGAGCGAAGGTTTATTAACTTGCCAAGTGAACCGCGAGTGTGAATCGAACCTCAGTCGCTTGTGCAGTAACTATGGTAAATGACCAATATAACACAGCGTCATACATTATTCGTACTACAAAATTAGATTTGAAAAGCGACTAAGGATTTGGTAGTTACCATCAAGACTATCTAGCTATATCTTTAACATTCTCCAGATAATTCAAAATGTTAAGCACTTACCATATTTGGTAAATATACCTAAGCTGATAGCAGCTACAACATAACCAAGATTATTGACCAATAACAATGATAAATGTTCCATAAAATTCATGGTTAAACTTGTAAGTTCGGAGAAATCCATCTTAATAAACAAAAGAGGCTTTGTCCTTATATCTGAAAAAATTGCCAATGAAGAAACTGACGTCAAATATATTTTTTCGGCAATATTTTTTTGTCGCGAGAGAACAAATGACGTCAATTTTTATCAAATTGTCAAAGGGTGTTCAGGATGTACGATTTTTCATAAGAGGTTGTTGAATTTTTATCCACAGACATTACTCTAAAGAGACTCTCAAATTTCGCTTTAGAAAATAGATACCTCTTGAATTCTGATTTTGGTCTTACAATTTAGACGGCAATTTGGATTTTAAGAGTGTACCTGATATTACCCTTAACAAGCAATACTCCCTCTTAAAAGTATCATCAACCCAACCCCCCTCCCTAAATGTAGAGGGTCAGAACATTATCATTGGAAACATATCGTCCAGCCCCACTATTGTGGACGTATTTTTCCGGATAAGTCTAATGGTCGTTTATGTGGACATTAATTTTTTCATTTTTAGCGTCATCGACTAATCAGCACAACGATTCTGACGACAAAATGGCGACAGGTCGTGTTGTCGGTGTTTTACAACGGAACCTGCGTGATTATGTCGTCTCTATACCGGAGGAAGAAATCAACAGTCGATCCTCTAAGGTATATTATATAGGTCTCAATACAATAAAACTTTCCACTGCCTTTGTGCATAAGTTTTATGATTTAAGGTGATTCATTTTAATCCAATGGCCAAAATATTACGATCACGAAGAAAAAAATATACTATAAGAAACTACATCTAAATTTACTTTCTACTCTATCTTGCTCTATCACGTAAGAATTATTACAGATTTGAAAGGTTCTAAAATTCTAGTGTCAAAGTGTGCCATGTCATATTGAATTTAAAACAAAAGTATAAAAAATTCATGTGTGTAACAACTTTTATTTTTCACGAAGCTTTTCGGTATTCATACCATCATCCAGGTTCATAAAAATGATCTAATTCTTTTTCTAAAATTCTAATTCTGCTGTTTTCAGCATAAAATTTGCCTCTGTACAGACCATGTCAATAAAAAGCTTTAACTTTATAAGGGTGTACGCTGTCTTATTATATATATTTTGGTTTTGTTTGAAGGTATTGGTGGTACCATGGGACAGGAAAATCCCCAAGATACGCATCACAACACGGCAAAAAGATCGTCTGACAACTGAAAGGTATTCTCACCGAGGGATTGATTTATAGATAGAATCTAGTCTCTCTTGTATGAAGGGTACGAACATAGATTTACAAAACCCGAAGGGCTAGATATCATGCTTTTGCTAGACTGGAGTCGTTTATAATGCGTGTAATACTAATAATACCAACACTATAATAATAATACGGGATTTAGTTTGTATAAACTAAAATTGTTCCCTTTATTACTTTTTGCTTTATTTCTACTATGTATGAATTAGTCGTCTAGCTTGCTAGACTATGCTTTTGCTGAAAAGTGTGCCGGGGTTAGGTAGGAAATCCTATCTAAGTCACGTGACATTATAATAGAATTTCAGCGCTTGACCAATCAGAATCTTCGCGGGTTTTCGAAAACAATAGCAGCAATATTTTTTGCGATAATCACTTTTTTATTGCTTGGAAGGGCTCAAAGCACGCCATTTAGCCCTTCGGGCTCTATAAATCTATGTTCGTACCCTTCATACAAGAGAGATTAGATGGAAAGTAGAAAAAGAGTCTTTTTACCAAATTCTCGTTCAAAGACCACTTTTTTGCTAATGATATATTAAATGAATCTTATCAGTAAAACCAAGAGTCTTCCCATGTGTTTAGTAAGGTGAATGCTTGGATTAACTTACGCGTGATTTAATTTTGCGAGACCAAAAAATCGAAGCGAAATCTTCCTGGATTTATTATCAGGAGTCAGGGTTTTAAAAGTTTCTCATGGGTCAAGCTTCGGTAATGAAAATGGCCCTGAAAATAGTAAATATTTCTCAAAAAATGAAACAATAGGTGGTTTTTTGTTTTAGAAAATTGATTTTACAAAATTTCACCAGATTTATTTTCGCGAAACAGAAAAATTCTTACTTTGTTATTTTGTATTTTAGATTTGTAGTTCGCATTGACTCATGGGATGTGGGATCTCTATATCCCAACGGCCACTTCGTCAAATCTCTTGGTCCCGCGGGAAACGTCGAGACTGAGATTGCAAGCATTTTGATGGAACACGGGCTATCAGTGATCCCTTTCAGCGAAGGGATATTAAAGGAGATGCCTGTTAATACAAAGGTGAATGAATGGAAAATGTGCGATGGGGAAATACAAAGAAGAAAAGATTTGAGGTAATAATGAACTTTTTTATGGCTATTTGTTACTAGAAAAATTGAAATTTTTTAAAACTCTTTATTATTTTTTTGATGATTGAAATTGGGCTTAATTGCACGGGGTAGAAATAGATAAACGAGTTACTTGGCTTTTGGTAAGTGAATTTTTTTTTTAATTAAAATTCATGGTCAGGTCCGTATAAGCTCTGTGAGCTTGAAAAACCACTCACAAAAACTAACAAGTGGGAGAAGAGTAGGGTTTACTGTATACCAGATAGTGAGGTTTATTATTTTTGAATGAATGACTTTAATTTCTTCTTCATTTTTAGAGAATCACATTTGATCTTCAGTATCGATCCTAAAGGTTGCGAAGATGTTGATGACACACTATCTGTCAGGTACACTGAACTCTAAAACTAGACTTGAGTGGGCCGTGTCTCCTACTCAACAGAGCCGTCCAGTCTCTTACAATAGATCTCTAGATAGTAGATTGTCTATTATAACCGACTGTCAAGTTCGATGAACTCTAAAATTTAAACTTGAATGGATCGGGTCTCCATACCTAGGGTCGTCCTGTATTGAAATAGGAGTCTTTCTTGCCTGGGTTGGCGAGGCAGTAGGAACATACAAATGCCTAGGTTTCCAGGTAAATTATCGATCACTGTATCTTAGCTAGTGGTTGATTGTTGAGTCCTGCAACAAGTCACATTTCTTATCATATTTTCTTACCCGGAGAGGGGAACTTATGATCTAAAACCAATCGCAAGATCAGCCAGAGACGGAGCCAAGAATTTTTGATTTGGGGATTTTGACCTTTTTACAAACGCAGACGGGTCTTTACACTCTATTAACCCTCAAACAACTAGGCCTCGAAAAGTTCAAAGTTGGAGAAAAAAAGGTCAAACTTTGAGTGTTTGGTTAATCTTTTTCGACTGCTCTTGACACTCCTTTTTCCAAACTTATTGTCAAAAACATTTCCACAGCAATTGTAGTTTGGATCTTCACTTGTTTGCCCTTACCAAATTGCAAAAAACATATCCTTTAAGGCCACACCAGGTACTGTATTTTATCCCCATGTTCCAACTTTTCAGGAAACTGGCCAATGGGAATTGGGAACTGGGCGTTCATATTGCGGACGTCACATATTTTGTTCAACCGAACAGTTTAACTGATTTACAAGCTCGTTCGAAGTAAGTATTAATACACCCCCTTCTCACAGTCCCAGTGGGATTTTTTGAGCCAGTGGGGGTAAAAATAACAGACCAAAAGTCGATGGGGATTGATATTCCTGTTTTTTTTCATGACTGGGGATTTGACTTCCATTGTTTTTGAGCCAGAAAATTCAGTGGGATGGAAAAAATGGCACGCTATTTTACAGTGAGGATTTGCTTATCTGATTATTTTCAGTGGGGACAAAAATCAGAGTATAATCTTCCACTGGGGACGATATTTTGGCCAATTTTTCCAGTGGGAAGGAGTCCCAGTGGGTCTGTCAGAAGGGGGCGTATAAAAAATTTTGAAGTCGCGTTCCGGAGAAAAGAGATACTCAGCAACAAGATACCCAATGTTTTTATGATATAAAAGATTCTAACAAAATTATTTAAAACAAGACATTTTTACGAGAAAAAAAATCTGGCGCCTGATAAGAGTGGCGCCTGATAAGAGTGGCGCCCAACCCCCTACTTTTTGGTAGACAGCTGTCGAATGTGGTCGCAAGACTTACTTAAAAGAGCTTAGTTTCACCTCAGCTCAGCCCAACGAAAAGCTACATAGATCTTACTTAATTCATGATGTCTTCCACGGACCCAACAGCTGATTGGTTATAAGTGACGTAAAAACAGTCAATACGTCACTTTCAACCAATCAGCTGTGATATTTTAACCAATCAGATATTTCATTTCATTATAGAACAACAACTGTGTATTTAGCAGACCGGCGTTACGACATGTTACCCGCCATACTCAGTTCTGATCTTTGCTCCTTGATCAGTGAACAGGATAGGTAAAAATTAATTTTGAAATATACTTTTTAAGAGTAGAAACTTTCGCCAATTCTAGTTTTAGAAAAAATTTGCGAATCTTTAAAAACACATTTAATTTCTTATTTGGCCGAAACTGACGCGGGAATTTACGAATATCGAAAAAGTTTCTAGCCGCGAGACTGTCCTTCAAAGCCCTTCAAAATATTATGAGTTATGCTGATTTGAACTCAAACCTCTAAATAATCAATGACCTAAACTAAGTTTGATTGGGTTCAATAGACAAATCCAGGAATGAATAATACGACACAAAAGTCTTATCTTTCTTTGTAACTAATAGTTACCCCCCCCTCCAGTCAATAACACAACTTCTACCCAGCAGGCGGTAAGTGTAACTATTCTCGTTTTCATCCCTCCTACACAAGCATTATCTAAGCTTACAAATGCCTTATCAACTCTCGTATTCAGATCAAATTCCAAACTCGGTTTACCTTATTTAGATATGCAGTCAGTGTGATCTGGGAACTAAATCCCATTGGTGACGTCATTAATGTTTGGTATGGTCGGACGATCATATGCTCCAAGTATAAACTTTTTTATGAGGTAGGTTTTAAATTTCTTCGAAAGATATCTCCAAAAGACGTTCATTTAATGTCAGTCAGAGCTATCTTGCCACATCGAACTTTCCTTGTCTCGTATACATTAATCGGATTGATTTCTACGCGCCGAAAAAAATGCAATATCTTATTTATTGATTTATTTTCGCATTGATTGAGTTTCGCAAATCGGCCAAAAATTAGTTGAAAACGGCCTTAAAACGCCAACTTATCAAAAAGCAGCTCATTAACAGTATTTTTGACGCCAAAATATAGTTTTAAAATACTTAGGGGCTATGCAAGTCAGCGATCTCGATCAATTTATTTTCGCGAAATTGCGAACTTGAATATTGCAATAACCCAATGAATATATCGCTAGGCAAGATTTCGAGATAACTTGGATCGACTGAGTGTCTTAATAAATTTGTGACTCTTTTTTGTTTCTTTGTATTTATTTAGGATCACAGATATCGTATTCCTTTACATACTAGATAGGTTCAGCACATATTCCCGTGGAAGTGCGTCCAATTTTGAAGTCGACAAGTCCTCCATGTGGTTTTCTGATTTACCTTAGATTCTTAAACGTTCAGATTCCAAATCACGCTATTGACAAATTGAAAACAGGATGGCGGTCATTTAGTTAGCTCTAAAACTGGACTCGCTATATGGACGGGAAGCTCTAAAACGGGAAGGCTATTCCAGTCAAGTAACCAGATCAATCAGTTAGATCAATGTGTTAGGAGAAATAAAATTTGAATAACATCTCCTCACCATAGGCGTAGTGAGAGCGGTTTTTACGACACTGTAATTATTGTCTTTGTTTTATCAAAGGATAATGAATATGTCATAAATGTCTGCACTCCCTCATAGATTTTGCAGGGTATCTCGCTACAGCTATGCTCACTGTCATTTCTCCTTTTAGGCTGCACAACAAATAGCTACGGGCGAAATGGATTTTAAAGAAGCCCTTGAAAATGTCCCTGAACTACAGAAAGTACAGGATGAAAAGAAATGCCGGCAACAGTGAGTATTACAATACACCTATCAACCCTTGAGCCTATAGTTGCCTGGAAGGGTATTGGGTCCGAGTCTATAGGGACATTGCTTTAACGCGCTCCCAGAGCACAGATTTATAAAGCCCGAAGGGCTAGATGGCGTGCTTTTGCTGAAAAGTGTTCCGTATTTCGGTAGGAAATCCTACCGAGGTCACGTGATATTACAATGGAATTTCAGTGCTTGACCAATCAGAAGCTTCGTAGATTTTTGAAAACAATAGCAGCAATATTTTTTGCGATTACCGTATTACTTCGAATAAACGCCCGGGGCAAATCTCTTTGGGTCAGCGACTAAAATTGCATCAAAACTGATCTGGTTACAAAAAAGACTGAAAATCTTCCTTTTCAATCCTAATCAAAACTTGTATCAAAGTATTTAAGTCACAAGTTTCTAATAAACTCCCCTAGTGGGGGCGTTTATTCAAAGGAGGCGTTTATTTGAGGGGGCGTTTGTTAAATAATTTTACTTTTAGGAGGAGCGTTTATTCGAGGTGGCATTTGAAAGAAGGGGGCGTTTATTCGAAGTAATACGGTAATAAATTTTTTTGCTTGGAAAAGCTTAAAGCACTCCTTCTTAGCAGAAATCTGTGTCTCAGAAGTATAGGTAGATAAAAACGAGGTTAATCATTAAAGTAAGGAAGATATCAACGATAGTCTAGACGATGCTAATGTCCGTTAGAGGGATAGTAAACGCGGCAAATATACGTGTGCCCAGAGTTTACAGCCATCACGGCGGTGAAATTTTCTCAGGCTTTTTGCGAATTTACCGTCAAAAGTCACGATTTCTTTGACTTGAAATTCCTCAAGTCGAAAGAAAGAATTCAAATCTTGAAACTATCGAATCCATAATGTTATATTCAAGATACACTGTAGTGTCTTCTGAATAAGTTCATTTTTACAATACCTGATTGGTTGCAAGTGGGGCATCAGAAGAAAAAAAAACAGACAAACTTTTTGATTCATTGCAGTGATGTATACTATGAACGAACACTATTTTACTTTACTTATTTACAGGTTTGAAGAGATGAAACAAGCTATTCAACATTTGATGTTGATGGCAAGGCAAATCAAATTCAAACGATCACAACTAGGTATGCTTGTTTGTTCATCTTATAAGCAAAAAATCAGACATTAAAACTATTTGCCAAAACCATAGAAAAAGATTTTGGTTCAAACCAACAAACCAACCAAAACTGATCGTTTTTTTCTGAATTTTATACTAGCTTTTATGGTATCATTTTTTTATAAATTAATCATAAAGCTTTATCCTAATTGTAGCACTACTCGACCTGATTCTATCATAATTGAAAAGTTTCCTATTTCAAACGTTTTGACCCGCATCCATTATAGTGTACCATTTAAGCCGGGACCGAAAGACTGTCTCTACTGTATGGATATACAGTGTGTCAAGAAAAAAAAGCGGGAACAGATTTTGATTTGGAAATTATCATAATTTATACCAGAATTTAGACCCCCCCCAATTTTTTCAAAACCACATTTTAACTACCTCAGGGAATTGATCATTCTAAACCTCAGTGCGATCTACAACTTTTGTAGGAGCAATCGATTTACAAAGTTCTGAAGTTCAATTGGAAATGAACGAAGCAAAAGACATTAAAGGCTTGGCAGCTAAGCAAGTATGTTGGCCAGTCAGAATTCATTAAAAGTCACTGCTATTTTAACTCTTAGCCTGTACTAGCACTATACTGCGCTAGCAATTATATTTTTTACCCTTGAGAGCTTTTTTATTTGTTCAAAATTATCGATGTTCCGCTAAAATCAGATACTCCATTGCAAACTTAGAAATTTAGAATATATCTTTTAAACCTCTCTGATTACTTTTTATATGTATTATTTTCATTCTATTTCAGCCTTTAGAAGTTCACGAAACGATAGCAGAATGCATGATCTTCGCCAATCATTGGGTAGCCAAGAAAATCAAAGAATCTTTCCCTTCAAAATCAATCGTAAGCTTCTTTAAAGCTTTGTAGTTCCGCATTTCTCATGTGGATATTGTATAATGTTGCAAAGCTCTCAGTCTGTTTTTAACACTAAACAATTTTCTTTTGACTTAGATTTTCCTCTTGAGAGTTTAGCTTTTTATAAGAATATTCAAGATATATGAAGCCTTCGGATGTTTTTAGCTTTTTTAGTTTTAAGCCTAAAAGTGTTCTCAACTCGTTTTTAATATTTTGGCCATCGAAGCCTCATATTCTTAGTTTGTTGGACATACATGGAGGTCCTATAAATTAATCTGTGTTCGTCCGATCGTCTGTTACCAAATTTTCTCGGTATTGAATCATAGGAATTTTGTGATTTTTTTTAACTTTCTGAAAAATCTGTTCATTAGTTTTTCCAAATTTTTTATACAAGGACTTAGAATTAAATTGTGCTAAATATGAAAAAGTTCATTTTCGAAAAACAATTTTTGGCACTAACTTGCAAAATTTTAAATTATTCGGTTTTTGTTTCTACATTGCCTTCATTAAACTTTTATTATTCGTTTTATAAACACGTAGGTCCATAAAAGTATCACTTGTTCTTATAAAAAACATGTATCATGTTGCCTTCTCCTTCAGTTGCGTCGCCATCCACCACCCAATCAAGAGTTCTTTTCAACGCTCAAAGAATGCGCTCAAGCTAAAGGCTTCACTGTCAATACATGGTATAGGTTTCCTTCATACATTTTTGGCCATTATTTTACAACCAGTTTTTGTTATCGTTGGAAAGATATTTGATACGCTTATATTTTTCGAAAGAATTTTTTTTAAGAAAGTGAAGAAAAACGAAGAAGAAATTTTGCTACTTTTATAGAAAGGTTTTATGAAAATGATTTTTACCATTTTGAGTTCTGTAGACTAGGTTCGAGTTTTTGAGAATCTTATGTATTGAAAAGTAATAAATGTCTTTTATTTTTTTATAGCACCAATCACTTACTGGCTGACTCATTGAATAGATGTACGGATGAAGACTCAAATACTAACAAGGTTAGTCTGTTATGTTCATGTACACGTTTTTTTATATCAACATCCATTATTTTTGATGTTCTTAACTTGTTTTGTTTTGAACCTTAATTCTTATTTTTATCATTTTGTGAATAGTTTTGGGCAATTTCTTTAGAAGTTGGGTGTCCGCGAAGCCTTAAAATGTCCTTCATATTGTTGCCATCAAAGCCTTATAGAAAAGTGTAAAATGTATCTTAATTAGCCTTGAGACCTGTTGAATATTTTTGCCCTAAGTTACGGATTAAGCGAAGCTTTCTTAGATCTCCAGTTTTTTTTTCCTTTATACGAGTTATCACATTACGAAGCTGACATTTTGGAGAAGCCTGCAGACTTAAAAAAAAAGTTTTTCACCGCTGTTTCTGTTAGTCGGGCCTTCATATTGTATGAGAAATACCGAATTTGAGCCCACTATGGTACATAGGTTCGATTAGTTCACTTATTATGATTTTAAAAAGATTTACCTTAACTTAAAAAACACTTTCGCAAATTTATCCCATCAACTTATGTAATGATCATTTATCAGATTTTCAGGATGCTTGGTACACAAGCGATGATGGTAGCGTCTTATTTCTCAACAGGATCCTTGAAAGAAGAATTATTCTCACATTACGGTGAGAGCACGTGTTTTTTAAAGTCCAAATTTTCTAAAGCCTTCGGATGTTCTTAACTTTTTTAGTTTTAAGCCTAAAAATGTTATCCAAATGTTGTGAGTATCTTTATGCAAGTTCTAATTTCTGTCAGCCCTTTAAATATCCCCCATTTCCAAATTTTCAAATCGCTTTGCGACATCATGATATGGGACATATTGTTTAAAAAGCTTACTTTGTTTGACATTTTATCGTCATATCTACTCACAGCAACAATTCAGGGCGATATATGTTTTTGTCAAAAATGTTTACTAGTTTTTTTTACTTTAAAGCCAATCTGTACATTATATATAGTTGCTTGCTGATCTTTAAAAAGCAATACAAATAATTTACATGAACTATCAAAACGGTAGACCATTCCATTCAATATGTTCAATATTTTCAATGTCAAATTGTACTAAATTGTACTAAATTGATCATTCGCTTTTACTAACAATGTTTCGTAAGCCATAGTGCAGCTGTGCAAGTTCAGCATTTTTTTAAATGCTGTAATCCGGGCCTCAATTAAAATATCGTTAACCTGGCTCTAACAAAATACCTACCTTTCTAATATAAACTGTTTATGTATCTATTTCTAAAGGCTTGGCGCTCGATAGTTATACCCATTTCACATCACCTATTCGTCGTTATGCGGACGTGTTAGTACACCGTTTGTTGCTGGCAAGCATTGGGGATGAACTGACCAATCAGAGCGAGTTGTTGAACAATAAAGATTTGCAAGAATTGTGTGAACACATCAATGTCAAACATAGGGTATGTCTGCTATTGCATCTCCACATGTAGATAGATAGAGTCGATATTTTACGTGGATAGCCCAGTAATCTACGACTTTTAGACAGTCTTTCGTTTGTTTTCACGGAGTCCACGGCCAGCCTGCTCGGCTATCTATGAACTGAACGGAACATTGGAAGGAGCGGGGATTCGAACCTCGGATCCCTGGTTTGAGACGCTGACGCATTTGACCACTTGGCCATCGCTCTTCAATCACTTTGCTGGACTATTCACAGAAAGACAACTAACTTCTTGGCGGTTCTTCGTTTCCATAAGGAAGTCAATGTTCCATCCGCCGACCCCGGGCTGGACGAATGTGACGACCTGACCTGGCTGTTTAACCAAAACAATCAACACCGTGTTGCCTTTTAATTGAAAACGAAAACGAAAGCTTATAAGATGAAAGTTTATGATGCACGGTGCGAATTAATCAGAATCTGCTTAGGATATGCTAAAAACTTGTTACCATCTAGATATGCTGATAAGTGCAATGCTTGTAGAAAAACGTGCATTCCTTACTTTTCTTTTAACAGGAAGCGGACCAAGCACAAAAGGAATCATTGGATTTCTTTCAAGCCATGTATTTCAAGGAGCACTCAGAAGATGATGAGATTTGTGTTGTGGATGCGCTTGTTTATCAATTCAAAAGTAATGGTGTACTTGTCTTCATACCAAAGTATGTAGTGATCTTCTTAACCAATGAATAGCGAGTTTGTGTATTTAAGTGACTGAAGTGATTTGGAATAGCCCGCAGTTCTGATCCGCAAAATCAGCTGATTAGGATGTAGACAAATTTAATTAGAACCTAACCGTCTCCGTCGCTGAAAAACACACATACATAAACTCGCTAATACCAAAGTGTGTAGTGTAGCTTTTCTGCGACAGAGACGATTAGATCCTGACTGACTAAGTACAACGGTCTGGTATAAGTGATTTATACCATCCTCGATTTTACGAGTCAAAAATGTGAGGTTTTCAAATCTATTCAGTCACTCTGCTGTCCTCAAAAACGTGTATACACAAATTACTTACATTTAAAATTAGCAAGCTTTTGCTAAATTTAAATGTTGTTGTTTTTTATTTTTTATCAATATGGCAAACATTGATCATAAACAAATTACTTAATTGATGTCTTGGGACTATGATTGATTTTTCAGTAACAACTTCAGTTTCTGTTTGAGAAATATTTCAATTTTCTTCATTAGATATTTTATGAAAATTTACATTTTGAAAATATCCCAAAGGACTTTTTTTGAAGTACTTGTGACACCGAGTGTGCTCTTCACAAACGAAAAGTTTGGAATGGAAAGATAAAATATACAGTTGCATATCATACTTGATGATATTTTTCTATATTTCAGATTTGGTATAAAAGGCGCAGTCCCTTTAAGAGATAACGAAGGAAATATAGCTTGCCATTGTGGAGATAAAATCAAATATGTATCAGGTATTTTTACGCTATTTACTTTTTCGCTTCAATCCCTTCCAACCTTTTATTCTTCCCCCCCCCCTAAAGCTTGTTAATTTAATGTTCAAATTTATTCTTTTTTCAAAAAGTAAAAATTCTTTGTGTTTACCACGATGTCTCTGCAATTACTGCAGAAAACTCCATTCCGTTAAGGGGCCGTCCACATAGTACGTACGCACCATGTCGAAAATCGAATACCTTAAAAGAAGAAATTTTGGCGGAAAGAAAATTTGGCGGATTTGGCGGATTTGGCGGATTTGGCCAGAATAATAAAATTTTCAGCAAACGCCAAATTAAATTCCCGCCAAATTTAGTTTTTTCGTCCATCCGCCAAATTAAATTCCATCTAAAAAACTTTTTCGGCCATCCGCCAATTTAAATTCCCGCCAAAATTTGTTCCTTTAAGGTACCCCCTTCCCCCTGTACGCAAGCGTACGCAAATGGCTCTATCCCCTGGTAAATTACGTACTTTTTCATTCACCCCCCCCTCTCGGTTGAAGAAAATTTCGGGCTATGCGTGCGTACATTTTCTTTTGACCCCTCCCCTCCCCCCTGCACGCAAGCATATGCTTGCGTACGTACTATGTGGACGGCCCCTAAGGTTACGTCGAAAATCTGGCGGTAAAACGAATTTTTCAGTTTTTCTAACTTCCGGTTATTCAAAGAAAATTCTTATTCCCCTTGGAGCCTACTGTAATAAAATCTTTAAACAACGATGACCATAACAAATTTCTTTTTTCAATCGATCGCAGGTAGCATGATAACTGAAGGAGCAGAGATCGTTTTGAAATACTCCAACGGGAAGAAGGATCATATAGTCAATATTTTTACTTACATAAAGGTAACTTCATTTTAACACGTCATGTACCGTAGTCTACGCAATAAACAGCTCCCCAGGCTCCAGACCTTACTCTTGAGAGTTGGAGGAGTTTTACGCTCGAAACGTAGCCTACATTCATTTGATTATGCTGCACCAGCACCAATTTTGAGCAATTCATTTTGTTAATTCTGCTTTGTCAACGTAAGAGGCGTAACTCCTTTCTATGTAATAAAAACGAACATCTTAAGCTCAAACGGCTTTCTTTTGACAAAACGAATGTTTTTGCTTCAAATCTTTTTCTGTTATGCCTTGCGGCTAGTTGTCTATTTCCTTGAAGGCTTTTTTGCATATGTGCTGAGGAGCAAGGATATCTTTATTGCCTTGAAGATCAAAAGTGCTGAGCAGCCACTTAGTTGGTAGGATTAAATGCTGGAATTCTCAACAACAACAACAACAATAATAATAAATGTATTATGATCTAACTTACTTCTGGAATATAGAGTTTTTAATCAAACCTTAGGATCTCGAGATCCATCTCAAAAGTGTTCAAATAAGGCTTGGAATATATCCTGAAAGCCATTCTGAATTCTTTAGATTCTTAAAAACGTTAAAAATGCTCAAAATTCTAAGCAAATTTTCAATAGCTTATTGTTTTCGTGAATATTATTCATAAGCTTAATTTCTGCTCATCTTCACAGGTTCGTATCAAAGTCATCTCGTCTACAATGCATGCTGATCGGTTACAATTTGAAATGACGTCATTCCATTCCAACATTACTATGACAACGAATGAGCACACAAATGGTGGGAAATTGAATGTTACAAAATCAGACCTTATAAAGGTAAATTGTCACCAAAAGTCCATTCGTTTAAATTTTTGTGTTACTTAGCACCTTCCAATCTTTGCTTCAACCCTAACCAGTTGAAAAGATAATCAAGAGCAATCATCGCAATAGACGATATCGGCTTTCCGAATTCTCCTCGAATGATTACACATGATGCATTGCGCAAAAAAATTCACGGACAATATTGACTTACTGAATTTTTTTGCGCAATGCATCATGGGTAATCATTCGGGGAGAATTTCGTGAAGCCGATATCGTCTATTATTTCTCAAATAGATAGAAAAGCATAGGTCATAGAAGGTAGCAAAACAGCATAACCGGGTATTTTCAGCCCCAACGAGCTATCTTCTAGGGGCTGTAACCTTCGATTAAAGTAATATACAGGGGATGACAACCAACTCATACAACAATTTTTTTCATCATTTTCTAGGATGTGAAAAATACAGAAAGCGAAATGCTGAACCGTAAAGAGGAAAATGAAAAGGAAGTTTCGAAACGTGAAAAATCTTCTTTGAAAAAGAAATATGGACAAACACACTCGAGCGTTAGTATGTATGAAATGTTTCGAAGTTTCAAAATGGATTCCTTGACTGTCGACCGTGGTAAAGCAACACACAAATGAAAAGGACGAAACAAGTCGAATCGCTTATAAATACATATAAAAGTTAGCGTGTGAGATTAACATACCTCTTTTATTTACAGCTAGATTTTGACTAAAATTTACTCCTCATATCAAAAATAGATGAATTAAACCTCGAAAATTCTTTTCTAGATCATGTTCAAAATGTATCGAGATTTTAGTGTATTTTAACGTTTTTCAGAATTTAAAGTTCGGGCGAGAATTGCTATTTTAGCACTTCTACCTTCTTCATTGAATATTTCGATTTTGTAGTTTAACGCGCTAAAAAATCGTTTTTGTCTCAAATATTTTGTCCATGTTTGTAGTGGATTAGGTAGGCATTGCTGTTTAGGCTTACCGCTTATAAATGTTGCAACTTTTTCACATAATTTTACAATGATTTTGTCAATATTTTTTGTATTATACTTTTTAAGAAATCTAAACCGTACAATAGCTAAAAAATAAATTTTAATTACAAAACCTAAATGGACTCGTAAAAATGAATTGTCTGGCCATGACTGCATGGAAATTTAATAGAAACATTTTTCATAATACGAAAAACTCGTTAAGCTTTCAAAGCATCCATGCATTATCCATTTATTATATTCTTATGAATTATAATTTACCCGAAAAATCTAAGAAATTCTATAAACATTCGTCTCGATAAGCGTTTAGACTTTTGTAGCAGTGGGTGGCTAGTCGTGAAATATCTTTTATTTAACCACTCCCAAACATTTGTAATCGACAGTCATGAGTGTACAAGTCTATCAGTTAAATAAGTGATGCAGATAAGATGTAAATAAGTATGTTGGTTGGTGAAACTCATCATTCAATTTTTTGTCCAGCATTGAAATTACTCAAAATAGGGTACAATAATTCGTAAAGTGATTTTCCCCTCTGAAACAGTACACGCTTTTTTATAAGAATAGTTTGGCTGGGGGTGAGCAGTATTCTTATTAGGTCTATTGTCCTAACTCCGAAATCTCACGCTGATATTCTTATAGAAGTTATCCTTATAAAATAAAGCGTGTACAGTAGCATCAAAATAAAATTCTATTAACAAGCGTTGCTAGATATCTACAGCAAATAAACAACTCTTGTGTCTTATAAAAAACAATGATGACCATCTTTCTAAAAAATATATAAAAATAAAAGAGACAACACAATCAAAACACCATTTATAACGCTTTATCGCTAATAATTCCGACTTCCCTTCGACATAATACACTTTTACAACCGTAGTCGCCAATTGCCGCACGGGCATTTTTATGTCCGTTTTACCACCCTAAAACCGTCTCAGTCATTTTTGACCGGCAATTGGCGGCTACGGTCGAAAAGGTGTATAGTAAAAAACTAAGCCTCCATGTTTGCACGTTTTGTTTTGTATTATTCCAAAAGCAGATGAAGCTTCTTCCTATTGGTTTCATTTTGGTGTGAAGTTTTCAAACTTTCCCAATCAATGAAATAACTTATCCGTGGAACCGTGAAGAATAATTTAACGGTTGAATGAAATCATGAGTAATCAGGACACCCACGCATTAAAAGCGAATTTCTGTTGTACTAAAAATGTTTGGAAGTGTTTTGTGCCCAGTTAACGGGACGGAAGACGTGATGGGATTCCTGATTATCCATGATTCACTTCACTTCGACCTTGAAATGGCCCGTTTTACCAAGCTATCTATCCATGTCACATTGCAATTGCGCAAGGTCAATCTCAACCATTTATCAATGAGCTTCTAAATATTGTTTAATAGAAACCAAAGTATCATTGTTCAGTGTACACAAATCGAAATCGAAAGTTGATGACGTAATCATGTAATCCCCCGTCGCTTCGACAATATCCACAATGCCTTGCAAGATATTAGAGTCTTGTGATTCGGAGATCTTGCTGAACATTTCGTTCAGTTCTGGCTGGGTGAGGGTAGGATCCGGCATCTTTTTACCTGTTTCCGAAGTCGTTCTAAAAAGTGCAAAAAGACGAAATAGCGTTTAAGTAAGGAGAGTCCAGAAGATCTTGGGAGAGAACTAAGTATTGTACTTTCGGTCCTCTTTTTCTTGGTAAAGTAATTGAGAGAGCCTCGTTGAAAAAAAAGAACGAAGTCTGTTTGCTTTAAAGTGTATATTATGGAGGAGTCCTATTCCAAAATATCATGAATAATAGTCGAGTAGACCCCTAAATTCTAATTTCTCAATCAGTCGGCTAATCTATTGAAGTGGAGTCTCTTTAACTCGAACCTCTATAACTCCAATGTCTCTTTAACTCGAACAAAATTTTTCGTCCCTGAAGTTAACAATGCCTTATGAACCTTACTCCACATCTCGAAATTTCCTTAACATATACAAATTTTTGTTTCCCGTGCGTGTCCGAGTTATGGAGACTCCATTGTAGCATCATATATAGCAAATTGAGGAACGTTAAGCAAAAATAAATCAAAAAATTGAAGAAAGAAACAACAAAGAGCTCTTACTTCGTTTCTACAGGTTCTTTGATGACCTTTCCCTTACTCGGATGATGCGAAGAATGATGAGTACCGTTCGTTTTGACCGTGACCGAAGGTGATCTGTGTTTAGAAGTCGCTTTCTTATAAGAGGATTTTGATGTAGTCTCTAAAGAACCGTTTGAAGAAAGGGAAGAATTCATACTCTTCTCAACCTCTTCATTGATATCGTCTTCAGAACTTTGTTGCCGGAAACCGTCCAAAACATTGCGGACTAGTTCATTTTGTTGAGATACTGTTGAGTTCGGATTCACCAGTACGGTGTTTGAAATATTACTATCCTCAGGAGCGTTCCCGTTTTCTTTACTCGTAACGGAAGTGGCCGCCCACGACCCGTCCGATTTACTTTTTATTGAAAATTTGAGTTTTGGAATGCCGCCACTAGACGAATTTAAGTCTAAACTTTTGTCTTTTTTCAATTTGGAGTCTTTGCTTTTATGTTTACTTTCTTTGGATGAATGGTGCTTTGGACTTGGCTCGTTAGCGTCGACACTCCGTCGCCGAGTACCATCTTTCACTTTCCGCGCACTGTTACTCTTGGCAGCAGCATCAGTAGCAGGTGATAGAATAGAGATTTCTTTCAATCCAGCATTCACAGGTGTGGGCGCTCGCTCGTGGTCGTTACTCTTCTTCTTTTTAGGTTTACTCGACGACAGCGCGTCCTCGCTGGACCGTTTAACGGATGTAGTCGTGGAGTTTTGAGATTCTTTTTTAATTTTTGGAATCGTTGCACTAGTTTTCTTCTGAGGGTTCGGTGAACCAGCTGAGGACGCAGGCGAAACGCTTTTCACTTTCGGTACATCTCTGAGAAATAAAAGAAGACGTGATTAAGAAAATCAATCAATTAATCAATCAATCAATCAAGCAAGCACCCACCAACTACAAAGCAATATCTAAGCTATGATTTTTTCAAAAATTAATGACCAAAACGTCCTGAGAATAAAGTTATTTCTCATTGAACAAGAAAGACCATCTGAATTGCGAAAACCAATACCTCAGCATCTGTAAGAAAAACACATCGGAAAGCATTTAAATCACTTCCCATTCAAATAAAACATAAAAAGATTCAAAACCACTCATCCACGTGAGGTCTTTCTTCAGAAATGAGTTTTTTCAGAAAACCACTACACTACTCTCACTATGAATTTCAAAAAATACTCAATATAAGTTTTTTTGAAGAATAAAGTTGCGCATGATGGATACTGAGGAAAACGTTTTAGATTTTGATCTGTTTGTTGTTCAAGAACCTGGTTCTGTTTGTCTACAAGTTGTAGTTTAATTAGAAAAAAAAGAAGTTTAATTAGTTTCACTTAATGACTTGAGGCGCAGCTGCTCAAAACACCTGATTTTTTAATCATTAAGAAAGATTAAGCTTAAAGTAGATAAAGGAGGGGCTACTCAACAAAAATGGCTCCTCTTGGGATATAAAAGCGAATTTTTTGCTAATCTTTTCCTATTTTATTCCAAATATTATTATCCTGAAGTATGTATTGATAAAAAGAATCGGAACCATGGATAACATCATATAGAGTATTTCGAGCATGAACTACATCATGTCCCTTACTAAAAAATACAAGGAAATTTAGGCATTTAAAGTTGAAATTCCTGTCAGTTTCAGTACGGTTGAGGTCAAATTTCGTTAAAATTGCATTAAATCAGACAGGCTTTGAGCTTACACGGCCGTATTTCCTTGTTTACTAAATTTCTGAATGTGAAGGAAAATCAAATTGAAATAAAATGAACAATCAAAAATCCTTACTCTGGTAGCGCAGGTAGAATTACAGCACCCGCTTTCAACAACCGTTTCTCGAACTCTTCTGACGGGTTCAAAAAAGTCAAAGCCTCAATCTTGGTGCAATTCAATGGCGGTAAACCAAGCATTTGCAAGCTCAAGTCGTATTGCATGAGATGTTTCCTCGCATCTTCTTTGGCGTGTGTTTTGAAATACACCTCGATCGGAAGATTGAATGACCCATATCCAGATTCAGATAATTTGTATGGTGGCTCCTTACGTACTGAGAAAGAAAAGGAACGCGAATCAGTGAAAACTCGACATGACTGAGGGAGCACGATCTTTGATCTCGAAACAGTCATGTAAAGGAAGAAAGTTTTGAGCACAATCGCAGGGGTGTTGTGAAAAAATTTTCAAACAGTCATGTAAAGGAAGAAAGTTTTGAGCACAATCGCAGGGGTGTTGTGAAAAAATTTTCAATGGAAATGTTTTGTTAATCGAACCAAATTATTTCGAAATAAACGATAAGAAAGCACTCAAAGAAAATTTCGTGAATTTCGAAAAATTGTTTTTCTATTTAAAGTATACATAGTGGACAGCAATACATACTACGACGGGTTATTTAAAAAAAAGAAAGAATTTTACGTTTTTCTCGTTCCCGCGTATACTAGACTTAATTAAGGATACTGATGGACACCAGGACCAGAGAATACTATCTGTCGCTATCAGTAAGCTTTAAAACACAGATGATACCCAGGAAACAAAGTTGGGCAGAACATCAAAGAAAAAGAGGTTTATTAAAGCTTACTTCTCTTAGGTTTTGGGAAGCTTGAATGTAGATGAAAGATGACTTTTTCGACGATATGTGAGATGTCGGCACCATCGACGCCCTTCACAAAGACAGTCCAATCATGCGTTTTCAGTGGATCTGTAGGTTTCTCCTTGGAGATGGCTTGATGACCGAATTCGATCTTGACTTGCACCCTCTTTTTCTGTAAAAGATGAAATAGTAAAAACAAAATCAGTGTTATATACAACTTATACAACTTATATACAACGAGGCAGAAGCCTTGAGAGAGGGATTAAAAACATATAGACAAACACCACACCCAGCAACAGGTATACCACCAGCAAACATGCTCTTCAGGGATGGTTTGAAACACAAATTCCCCCGGAAGGCATCCACCAACGAGGAGGTGCACAATGCACGAGAGGCAGACAAGGAGAATAAAAGCAAACGACAGGAGCAACTAACGCCTAAAAATACAGGAAAAAGTCTACCATTCTTCCTGGGGATTTAGTCCTTGTTAGGGACTGGACAAGGAGGTCCAAGTTCGATCCCATATTTTTTACTTCACCATTTCTAGTTCAGGAACGAAACGAAGAAATGAAGAACGTACTATTAAAATATCTAAATTCGACAAGAACTCTACTAAGGCACCTTGACGACGTCAAGCAACATCACCGTTTTTTTAATGAACCCGTACAGGATAAAGCCCCTAACAAAGCAGGGGGGGGTACAGAGGCAGGGTACTAACCCATAGGGTACTAAATTGATTTTTTACTAAAATTTTGTTTAGTACCACCCACCCTTATTTAGTACCTACTTCATTTTTGCTGTAAAAAATAGGGACACCACCCCTAAAATCTTAAATTATACAGATTAGACCAAGATTAGCCACTCAGTTTTAAATTAACACACTTGAGTATTGTGTACTCTATACACCTAATCTTATCCACTCTCTGCAATTTTATCAAATCTCTAGGACTAGATTTAGGACCTGGTTTTTCCTTTTTCTGATTTTTGAACTTTTTACCCCCATAGATTTTTAGATTTTAGTATATTATATTTATAAATTTTTATATATTTTTTTAGATTTTTATATAGTTTCTGTTTTATGCAGGACTTCTGAGATAACAGTGTAAATATGTATATATGTTACGACTGTAGAATATCCTGTTTAAATATTCTAAATAATAATAATTAATAATACAAGTTTTTCATGAAAATTGACAGATAATGCAAGCAAACTATCAATGATGGAGTCAGAAGCTTTTGTCCTTTGATTTTCATCACACACTTCTTGACCATTTTGGAAGTTTTGTTTTCAAAAAAATCAAAAAATTTCTAAAAAGAGTTTAAAAAAAATTGTCGATTATTAAAAAAAATTCAAATCAAAAAAATTAATATTTGAAAAAAGTCAAAATATTACAACAAACTACTTTTTTTATTGAAAAACAGCAAAATTCTGTGAAAAAGTACCCAAATAGTATCCTGTACTTGCTTGAAGAGTGAAAAATACACACCCCCACCCCCAAAGTAGTACCGGGTACTAACTTTTTTGAAATGCAAAAATAGACACCACCACCTGGCTATGGGTCAGTACCCTGTGTCTGTACCCCCCTGAACAAAGAAATACCAAACACTGGAGATCTAGAAGAAGCAGCAAAATGCTTCATCGACGGAGAAATTATCCAATATGATCCTTTACCAAATGACATCCCTATCCTACCAGATACAAGGATAGATCCTATTCCACAAAGGGCATCAACAAGGGTGCGAAAGGCGCGAAAACGTTACATTGAGATGTGTTAACTACAATACTCTTTTGCTCTTAGATATGGGGAAGACTAAATTACACAGAAGAACAAAGAAACAACAGAAATACTACCGCCACTTGGCTCGACAAAGCCAGAAGAAGATGTCAACCAAGCCAGAAGAAGATGTCAACCCAAGTTGACGAACGGAGGGTCGTCCTTAAGGAAAAACCGATATCAGCCAAGGAAGATGAAGCAACCAAAGAGGTATTAGATAAAGTGCATAGCGATGATGCAATTTCAGTCAATGCCTCTGATGATAACTTCTTAACCTTTACAATACATTCATTCCCTTATTCGTGTTTTTTATGTTTGTAAACTTTACTTTTATAAATATTTATTTTCAAATGTATCATCGAGTTCAATATACCTTTTGATAATGGTGGTCATGATATATTCCTTACTAATCTGTAATACTTATTGTATTTTCAGTCAGGGTCAATATAACAATCAAACACAAATAAACTACCAATGGTCATATTATTCTTGCTGTAATTATCCGTTAATGCGTCATTGTTTTAGTGCTGGAGTTTTTAAATTATCCATGACATTGCCTCTAGTTTAAGTGCTATCAATAAATTTTACCGGGGGGGGGTACTAGGGCAAGATGGGTTACAGGGATGCTCCGCTGGTCAGGGTACCTTTTCTAACCTCCACGAGTCCCAGGTAGGGTCGCAAAAACACCAAAATAGAAAAATCAGTCCCTCGTAGGGTGCCTTTTTTTGGAAAATTTGGGGGAAAAGTAGAAAATTTGAGAAAATTTTGGAATTTCAGTCCCATTCAGGGTCACTTTTTTCGCAAATTTCGAGTCCCACGTAGGGTCCATTTTTCGAACCACAGCGGAGCACCCCCGTCGGTCGACAAGGGTAGTACCCCCCCCCCCGGGAAATTTTACTCTACCTATATCATGTCACAGATTGTTGATATATGATTATGAATTATGAGAAATGTGTAGTGTCATTTTTGAAAAGAAAACTTTAAAGATGTATTCATCACTCAAATCTTCAAAACTAGCTTTCTACAAAGATAAAAAATTCAAAACAACTTTTTGAACACAAGGAATTTTTTAGTAGGCCTTTTTACTTCGAACTGAAAATGATAAAAAGCACCTGGTTTCCTTTTGAATTTAACAGATGTAACAAAATCAATAACGCCACTGTCACGAAATGATAATCAAGCAAAGCCATTTTAAAAACTTTAAAAATATAATGTGCTGCATGAGGATTTGGGCGAGTTGAAAAAAGCCACACTGCAGAACATCTGCAAACTCTCTCACATCCGGGTGGAAAGATTTTAAAATCCCTCCATTATTTTCTCAAGAAAAGAGTATGCTAACCCTTATTTTCTAGCTTTATGATAGTGCCACTGATCATCAGTGGATAGTATCCATTATCCCTTTATTTTCATTTCTGGAACTCTTACAAAAAAAGGAGAAATACACTTTGTATTTTCACTGCTCTATTATTCACATACTGAATTTGAAGAATCTTCTATATGGCGGCGTTGTTTTTTGCAAATGTGTTGCCTGTAAATTTTTTATGAAAAGCTAGGGCTATACTGACTGAACTTCTAGTTTGATGGATGCTTGGCTGCATGTTAGGGATGATGAGCAGAAGGCTGGCTTTGCCTGCTGCTTATCCCTAACAAAACGCTTTGCTATATCTTGCCCGAGCGGTCTACTTGCAAGGCTGGTGCATCATATCATGATAATTTTGTCATAAGTCAATTTTGGGCAAAACCTTACAACAAATCAAGAACAAACCCAGTCTCAAATTTCAAAAAGGATGATTTTAAGAAAATATAAACATTTTAAGCGAACCACGTGTCATTAAAGAGAACAATTAAAATCACGTGTCCAAAACAAACTTGTAATATTTGGTTTGATTTTTTATTTTGACATGTGAACTGGTACATGTTTTTTTTTATAAGCATAACGTTTATAAGCATACCAAGACCTGAATTTGTCTAAAAAATAAGCATATTACAAGCATATTAGTGAGCTTGCTTTTGAGGTGTGTAAGTGAAAAATTTTGTTTCTTATAGGTGGAAAAGAAGTCGTTGTAATGCAATTGTCGTTTAAAAAAAATACAAGCGTAAACGCGGCAATCGTTCACAACTTTCCTGAAAAATCTTTATGTCATTACTTATTTCCCTATCCTCATGTAGCAACGACAGATTTTGGAAAAATTGGAGACTCAAATTTTTCGGAAAAATAAGCATATGATAAGGGGCCATTCAAAAAGTACGTTCGTCCAAATTTCCCTATTTACAGACCCCCCTCCCCCCTTGTTCGTCAGCGTTCGTTTTGAAGTAGCCCCCCCCTTTGTACGTTATCTCAAAATTTTTACCCCCCCCCCGAATTTTAGACAAGGCAAGTTCAAAGAATATGATTTTAGCGTTATTCTTTAATCTTATCGCACCTTAAGTTTTTGCTCTCTAATTATCTAATAATTGCTAAACAATTATAACATACACAATTGTTTAGGGATTAACAATTATCTTCGGTTATCAATTCAAAGAAAAAATGTAATTAGGAGATAGATAGAAAAAGATTTTTCATAGACTAAATTAAAAGTCACGCTTGTGACAAGCACCCCCCGCAAAATCGAACGTACACAGATCGACTTGACCCCCCCCCCCCCCCTCCCCCCGTTCGTTTTGGTTCGCTTTTTTTGCTGACCCCCCTCCCCCCCCCCCTCGGCGACGAACGTACTTTTTGAATGGCCCCTAAACATACTTCGAGCCTGAGTCTAAAATATCTCTAAGCATAACTGAGCTTGTTTCCCAAAAAACATATGTTTATAAAAAAAAACATGTATGTCTCTTTAAAAGGCATAAGCAAATAAAATGAACACATTCAATGGGCTTTTCCAGAAAAATATCGATAGGGGTGGATAACAGGGGTGGGGTGGATAGCATTCTGAAATCCAGTCAATTTTTAAAAGTGCTACGGAATATTTTATTAAAACCCATCATGGAAATTCCTAGCCTATCTCTATTCCAACACGCAATTTTTTGATCACTCTGTTGGTCTATCACTTGTTACCACTTTCTACTATGGAGAACTTGAACGAATTTGTCGACGCCGTGTTTTTTTATAAAATTCGACGTCACTAGCGACGAAAAAAGATCGCGGCCGAAAACATTTTAACAAAGAGACTTATTGCAGAATCTTTTTTTAATATTTTGAGGAGTTTCACTGTGTTGATTTTACAAAAGGTTACAAAAATTAAACACAATGAAAAATGCATCTTTTATAAATTTTCACTGCCTAAAAAGTAAAGAGCAGAAAAAGTAACAACCACGCACTTATCTATCAATAAAATAAGCATTGAAAATAAATTGCTCAAATATTTTGAAATAGAAAATACTAGACGGTTCCCGTCGTCGCAAATGCCAGTTTAGCTTGCGCATCAAAAGCCCTTAGGATGATAAAGATGGTATTGCTGATGCTCTCTAACTTTATTTTTAAGGGGAATTTGAATTAGTTTTCATCAACCACAGCTCAGCTACCATCTTGCGTTACACACATTTTTCATAAACGCTGTCACCCGGCGACGCACCCGCTGAGTAGAGTGTTGTTGAACACATCAAAAGCCCTTTGGATGGTGGGGGGGGTAATAAGCTTGAATTTTAAGCCCAAAGAACAAAATATTATCACTTACAACAGATTGAAGTTCGAGAAATTGCATATTTAATGTTTTGTGACGTCATTTGGGCCCTAAATGACGTCATTGAAAGGTCAATAAATTGTTTACTTCACTGAAATCAATTTTTCATTTACCCAAAAGATTTTCTCGATGATTTCCAATCCAATGATGAGGGGTCAACCATTGCTTAATTCTTTCTCAAATTCGAGATATTGAATTTTTCAGGTTTTGATGACATCATCGGACCCAAAATGCCTCAATTTGAATATATTTATTTTTGAAAATTTCTCTATACCCCCTATTACCCTCTCATCTTATTCCTCATAGAATTTCCCCTCCAATGAGGGGTCAACCATCTCCTAACTCCTTTCCAATCTCGAGATATTGCATTTTTCCTGTTTTGATGACATCATCAAGTGAAAACGCCTAAAAATTCAGCCAAATTTCAAAGTCACACTCAAGCCTCATTAACCCTACCAACTTATTCCCCATAGAATTCTCGATCCAATGAGGGGTCAACGACCTCCCAACTCCTTCTCAAACTCGAGATATCACATTTTGAAGTTTTCCCAAAATCTGTGACGTCATTTGGTCCCTTTACCCCTAATTTTGTCAACGGTCAATTCGCGAATTTTGGAATTTTTACGGTCAACAGGTACCTTGTGCCCCAAGGGTCCGAAAAAAACAAAAAAGTCAATTATTTCCACGGGAAAGTGGGTTTTTAAATTTGCGAAAGATTCACACTGCAACGACTTCTTCTTAAAAAATGCTAATAGATTACCTATCCGTATACTCTTACGGCTGTGAAGCCCGTGACAGACGGAGGTGTATCTTAATGCTGGGCTAGCGTTACAAAGTTTTTTCATAAACTCAATTAGTATAGTAAGATAAAGCTTACCACCATACATAAAGACAGAGGAATACAAGAATTGTAAAAATTTTATGCACCTAAAACGACAAAAGATTCCTCTTACCACTTTCTAAAAAAAATGCAAAATCTCCTTTGAAAAAAGTATAAAATATATAAAAAAGATTTCCTTTGATTTTGCATGTAAATATATATCCAGCCCTGTGAATCCAGGTCGGCATTCGGCAATGCCGACTTGAAAGCCGACGTAACTTGAGCTGAAGTCGGCTTTTATTTGCCGACGTAATTTACACTCTAGTTCGGCGTGCAGACAAAAGAACATGTTTTAGGTCGGCAAAGCCGACCTAAAGAGGAAAAATATTATTTGTTAGGTTAATCTAATTGTGTTATCATTTGATAACACATGATAATCAAGCCTCATTCCATTCTCTTTATAAAACATAAAACTTAATAACACAATTATAGAGCAGCTGAATTTGTTAATTCGTTAATTTTCTTCCTATTTTGTCTTTGCCGACCTAAACAAGCTACTTAGGACGGCGGCAAAATTTTGAAATCAAAATTTCAAATAATCATTTCTATACTCGTAGTGGTCTCCGGTAGAATCCACAAAAGGAAAAGGTATCTTTTAAATGTCTCCTATCTCGTGGATTATTCTGTCAAAAATTCGAAATAAAATAACCCAGGGGGCTTAGACCATCAGCCACATTTCCTCATGGTTTCAAAAATATTTGGTGGACCTCTCGAATTGTGCTTGCCTGGTTATTACACCACCAACCACCAACCACCACCACATAACATTTCTCATTCTGCATGTCCACTGTCTGAATAAAAATAGAAATGTCCACGATAGAAACGATCTGACAAGTGATTAAGAACAATGTTACTCAAATCTTTCGAAAATGAAAAAATAGTGCTTTATTTGGTAACAAAAACACCTCTTGTACTTCCAAGTTTGTTTGGAAGCAGGGATGATCCACGGATCAATCTATAGCAAAAATCCAACCACTATCATTCCAGCATACAGATATGTTTGATTAATTTGTGTGTCTCACCACTGTCCATTTTTCAACAAATTCATGACCCATTCATCATTCGTTGCCCATTTTACCAAAATTACTGTAACTTGGTCTAATGTCGACACCACTCCTCTAATTCCGACACCCTTTTTATCAGCTGAAATTAATAGAAAGGTTAAAAAGCCATAAGCAAAAAGCTCGTACCCATGTCTATTTTTAGCTGTTAAAGCATAATAATTTGAGTTGAGTTCTTTTTCAGGACATGAAACTTGGATATTCAAAATCTACTCAAAATTCCGCTTCCACGATATATAACATGATAGGGTTATTTCCAAGTTAATATTTCGGTTTTTTTGGATTTCTGCCTAAAAATGACCCATTTTTGGCTAAAAAAATGATGAAACGCTAAAAATCATAAATGAGAAATATGTAATTATTTTTTAACTGTTTTTCTTTGCTTAGTGGTCAAAGAGGATTATTCCTTTTTCAATCAGTGATTCAAGCTTTCATATTACTCCTTTCTCTAAAGAAGGGTGTCAGAATTAGACGAAGGGTCTCGGAATTAGACGAGGGATGTCGATATTAGACCAACTTACGGTAAAGTCTTTATGTAACAAAAACAATCCAATATAAGCAGTGCTCCAGAGAAAGGTTCTTGTATTCATCTTTCTGCATTTTCCCTTTATAAATTCGTCTCTATAAATTCTGGAGAATTCTCAGACAACTAGCCATTCCAAGAACTTCTTGAAGAGTGACTTTTCAGTTTAAAGTTCAAAGTATAAATAAAAAATAAAACACAACATTCTGCAACCTTTTCGCCTTTTCATCTGCCATATTGAATTGTATGCAAAAATTATGGTGCCAAATTGCCGTGGTGAAATTCCCTTAGAAAGTATGCAAAACATATGCAAAAAGAAAGTATTAATATAAAACTTACATGCATAATTGACATTATATTTAAAAGTGTAATCTTGTAGAAGAAAGATTAAATTTACTTCTTTTGAAAACTAGAAATAATCAAATTTGCTCATCTCTTAGAACAAGCACTTCAAAAAACCATAACATTAGACATAAACTCAAGCTGAAAAATCACCCGGGCGAAGGTACAAAAATATCCTTATTTGGCTGGAGGTAAATTACTCTCCTGGGAATAGAACCGCCAGACGATGAAATCAAAACATTGATCTGAACCCTCTGAATGTGTGACGTCATAATCACTGCTTTCAGTTTGCGTGTTTTGAAAGTTTGATGTGTGTACTCCGTCTTGGTGGAATTTTTTAATGGCAGGAAAACAGAATATGCAATGTCTTTAAGAACAAATTTCTAAAAGGCTTTTGTTGTTCTGTAATTAATGTTTCTTTTTGGATTAAAGAAATTCCATCTTTTATTGTTCTAATGATTATAATATTTCTTTATACTGTAAGATGCTTTGTTGTCTTTTTAATCTTTGTGTAAACTTGCATATGTTTCGCATATTTTCCAACTAAATCCAACCAGGGCTTTCTCGTTCCTCTATTTTTGCATGCAATTCAAGATGGCGAAAGGCGAAAAGGTCTATTTCCAACTCTCTTGGCACATTTTGGAATTTTTCTAAAGTTACATTTTTCCGAATGTTTTTCAGCCTAGACTAATGTTAAATTTCGTTTCCGTGCAAATTCGTCACATTTTGTCTCGATAACCTCATAACTACGGAACTTATTGTTAGAGGCAATCGAGCAAGAACAATAGAAAAAATCTTTATTTGGCTCTGTAGAAAAATTGCAAAATAGAAACTCGCTTAAATTCACAATACTGATTCTTTACCCCAAAACGAAACTTTTCTATTTTGTAAATCTTTCTTACACTTCCCCATACGTAAAATATAGAGTACTTTCGTTTTCCCCCCAAAGTTACGAGGGAAAAAAGTTAAGACCGCGTGTTGTCCTCGCGGACTTCCCCAGCGTAATTTATTTGTGTGATGTCATAATGTTATTGTTCTCTTTCTCAGATTATTACTGACGGCATTTCAATCGCTTACGGGATTGGACAATGGTTGACAATAGATCGTGGCGTATAACAATCCAATGACGCGCGACGAATGAAAGTTCATTTTGGGTGACTTGATAACACTCGTAATTTCTTTATTTTTCTAGTGTATTTTGTTTTTTCGTTTTAGAAGAAGGACTATACGGTAGAAAATAAGGTTTTATACAATTATTTTTAAATTTGATATCTTAAATGCCTATTTTAAAGAAAATTTTGTAAGTGGGCGGAAAATAAAAACGCCTTTGTTTTGAACGCCCGACTGCCAAAATCTCGGGATTCTGGGACTTCTTTTGAGACGAGGGCTAGACATGAAAACAAAGAACTAAGTAGAATCGACTTTTTCAAACTTAAAATACAAATCAAAAATTATATTTAACAATTATATTGAAAAGTAATAATTTGTTATAAGGAAAGATAACTTGTGCGGAAAAGAAAGTCTTAATTTATTGATCCCCGGATTTTTCATCGCATAATTTTTATGGAAAATCGAAAGTAATTTCATGTGATGTTTGAGAGCTTGGATGTTGGGAAGCTGCAAGGATAAAGGTAAACAAATTATAGTCTTTTTTCTGAAAGAAAATTTAACATTGTCTAGGCTGTTTTTGATTGAAATGTAGCAAAACATCAGTTCCCACTCTCCCCGCCTCTGTTTTTGAGCTTTGTTTACAAAAACACTCCTTCGCGGTGACAAACTTTATTGGTAGAGTTTTTGCTACAGTCAAAAGCTACGGTCCTTTGGCTTGCAGCCGAGGATTTTTATTCCCCCACGAATCTCTGGGGAATAAATGTAAAAGTTATAGACGGAACGGTGTCGAGGAAAAAGCCGTGGTCGTCTGGTATACAATACAAGCAAGGAAATTCTCTAAGAATTTGTCTATTCAAAATTTTTTTGCCAAAAAATTGATTTTGTATTGGAAATCCAGGAATATTGAAAAAACGTTTTACCTCGGAAATCTTTAACTGGAAGAGCCTTATCTAAACCAGTCAGGCACATCCTGGCAAATGAACGGGGTATTTTTCACTTACGACCATTGGCATTGGCAAATGAACGGGGTCGAAAACGAAAGTGACGTAATAGCGCCGAATATCCAGTTTAATTGAACCGGGTTGGAAAAATTTTGCTTTATTTCAAAGAACTGCATAGATGAAATTTTTTTTCCATGGGTCAATTTTGTCTTCGAAGATTGAAGAAACTTTTAACGAAAAAATAAAGTTCCCAGTTTTCTTCCTTTTTCCCTTGTTCAGTTTGAAGTTCATTTTTATTCATTTTCACGCTTTTAGCCTGAGACGTCCTATCTCATTTACACTGGGTGACGAATACCCCATGCAAATGCTCACTCCGTTCATTTGCCAGGATGTGCCTGACTGTAAACCAAGAGCTTTCTGAATTCTGAAAAATGAAATTCATGAAAAAGAAGAACTGTGTGAGACTCAGAGCCAGATATCTTTTCTTAGAAAAAAGGGTGAGGTAACAAAATCTTACATCTGAGCCCATAGTTGAATTCTCTCTAGTCAATCATAACTTGGAGAGTGATAACCAAACATCTTTGAAAACAAAACTCGCAATGAAAAAACGCTAAAATCTGTCCTCCATGTTGGTTTTCTTCCTTCGATTTCCTTTGAATTAGTTTCAATCGTCTAAAGAAACATTTCCTGCAAACCGTTCTCTAAAGCGTTCTGTTAAATTGGTACGATTCTTTGTGCAGTTATCATTTTGAGATGTGGGAAATAGTTAAAATCTTTGTTGTTCTTTTTTTTGGACGCGCATGCTCGATTTTTCAAAACAAACTTTCTTTTTTCAAAACTCTCGGCCGATTAAACATTGCCGATCAAAGGCCACCGCCGCGATGTATTCTGTCTGTTGTCTTAATCGCAGACCTTTGCATAATTCCTTGCCTTTTGGCACCCTGAGTATCAGAGGTTGAGTTTTCAAAGAATATATCAACCTCTGAAGACCAATAATAGAAATTTTATCGCGCATCGTGCCCGGGGGGGGCACTCGATCTGAAATCGACCATACGTTCGGCCCAAAATTTGGCTTCTAAAATCGGACCCTTACAGTGCAGTGAATTTCCATGAAAAATCATACCCTTAGAGTGCACTTTTTCGAAATTTCTCGCCCGTAAGGGCGAAAATTTTTGCAATTTTCCAAGAAAATGTGGAATTTTTCCTCCAAAATTGACCAATTTTGTGATAATTTTACCAAAAAATTGCCCTATTACCAAAATTTCCTACCCTTACAGTGCAGTTCAGTGCAGTCTTGTAATTTCCTACCCTTACAGTGCACTAGCTGAACTATGAAAAACCTACCCTTAAGGGCCGAACGTCTGGTAGGTCATTTACCTTGAGTGCCCCCCCCCCCGGGCATCGTGTCAATTCAAATCTAATCACTGTAGAATAATCAACGATGAAGAGCAAATATTACCATATCAATGTCTATCGAACTGTATCAGTATGCAGTTTACTATTTACGAATTCCCCAGAAACCGCCAAGTGTAATTTACATGAGTTTCTTTCAAAAGAAATCTTCTACATTACATGATTCCCAAATGTATAACAGTAATTACTAAACTATTAGGTCGTGTTCAGACCTGAAAGTTTAAGTTTAAGGCTTAAGTAGTAGTAAGTTGATATGGGAATTAAGAAATGCAACGACTTAATTGCTATTTCATCTTTTAGATAGATTACATAAGAGAGGAAAAAGGAATCCCCTTCGTTTTTGATGCGGAGTATGGGTCCATCGATCCATGATATTCTCATTAAAAGCCCGTTAACTGCCTAAATTGCTAGAGACGCTCCGAGCGTCTCTAAGTCATAAATTTCACGTTCTCCTTTCATAATTTACAAAAGGAGCATGCTTTTCACTTGCGAATTCTGATTTCGTCTATTCAGAGAACTGTCACGAAATCGTAAAAACCTTTTTTTTAAACCAGAGGGTGATTCCTTTTTAAACTTTGGTTTAACTAATGAGGAGCGTGCAGTTAAATACAAAAGGAATATAAAAGAGGCATGCGGACATAATTACTTTAAACCTAGGTCTGAACACGGCCTTAGTTATGGTAATGTTACTTTAATTGAACCGAAATAATAGACAGACTTTATGTTATGATTCTCTACGGATTCTCTATCGCCAACTTTAACTTTAACGAGTTTTTAAAAAACATTGTTGACATTTTTAACTTTAACGACGGGAATAGAAAAATTAACTTTGAATTTCATCCAAGATCTTGGATTGTCATCATGGTTACTTTTCTCTGAGTTGATCGCGCGCTGGCAAATAGAAATAAAATCTGGATTGGTCGACAAAGGTCGATATATGATCATTTATCCCGCTGACAAAGTCGGTGGCTTTCAAAACAAGTTTACTTTTTGAAAGGCTGTAAACAAGGCTACGTTACGTTACAGAAGCAGCCAACGAGGCCATTCCCTCAAAATCTATTCCTCCCTGAGACAAACCATTTTTTCAAATTAGGGGAACAGATGCAAATTTCTAAGTAAGACTATTTCCTCGAAATCATCTGTTTCCTGAAATAAAGTCATAGCTGGGAACAAATGAAATAATCTATAATCATGAACATTAATGTTCGAAAAAAACACTGGAAAATGCTGATGGAAAAACATGGATTAGTGCGAACGGCCTGCCCGCCAACTTTTCCAATGCCCTTAAACATATTACAGTAAAACCTCTAATTAACGGACACTCTAAAAGGCGGACCCCAGCCGTTTCCTAGTCAAATCCTCATAAAAAAGTTTCTAAAAGGCGGACACTCAATTAGCGGACCCTCTGATCAGCGGACAATTTTTTTCGCACGAAATGGCCAAAACCCCTATTTTAGCTCTCCAATTAGCGGACATTGAATATCAAACGGGTCACAGACGTCCAAAATCGAAAAAAAAAATTTTAGATATTTTTATTTCAAGCACTTATTAGTCTTATTATTCAAATTATTTCTACAAATTTCCAGTTTTCCTTGGCCCATTCAACGAATTTAGGTGGACCAAAGAAATCATAAATCACTGATTTTCTTTTATTTGTTAAAAAATAAATTGTTGCGTTTTAATAACCTTTCTCTTGTTCTTCTATGGCCTAGTGTCGGCAGGTAAGGTACTTTAGATCCCAATTTTGTAATTTCGACACCCTGGGATGGCTTAATTTCAAATTTGGAGCTCCGAGATCAAAAGTTTCTAAAAGGCGGACACTTCTAATTAGCGGACAATAACCCCTTTCCCCAATGGTGTCCGCTAATTAGAAGTTCCACTGTACCACTTAGGCTGCTGGCATCCACTGCCTTCTAGAGGTAGTTGGTTATCTATTATTTTTACCTCGTTGGGCTAATTTTGATTGTTAAGTTGTTTTACAAGTTTGTTTTGGACACGTGATTTTAATTGTTCTCTTTAATGACACGTGGTTCGCTTAATGTTTATATTTTACTACTTTTATATCCCTGTGATCAGAGTGTCCAAAGATTCGCCTAAAAAGCTTCATTTTTCTCAATTTTCGCATCATTAGAGTACACTTTCTCTCGTAAGTGCTCATTTAGACCACAGACCCTTGCAGTACAGCTTGAAAAATGCACCCTTATTAGGTCCAGACCTAAGGTAGTTCCTTGAGTGCCCCTCTGGAAGTACTACAGTACCATCTTTCAATTTTCACAGAATAAGCAAACCGTGTCGAGAAAATGTATTAGTTTATAGGGGGGATTTTTTAACTTTGGCAAAGCTGGAATCTTAAAAGGTACTTAACCTATCCAAAGAGTATTTTGTTTTCTATGAGCTTTATATATTCTCCTTCGTTGACTAATTTACCAGACTTTCTTTCACAAGTTTGCCACTTGATACGTTTTGCAAGCTTTTTTATAAGACCCAAGGCTTATTCGTCACTAATATAATAGCAGTGGTCTTTACAGGAAAATATAGACCGTACTGGACCACTAGAGAACCAACAACGTATTTTACTTGTATCGGACCGCTTGCGTCACAACCATTTAATAAAGCCGGACAATACACATGGCAAGAATATATCTCTAACTTTCAATTGTAAAAGAAATGTATATGTTATCCTTTTGTGAGAATCTTGAGTATTGATGGGGAATAATTAGCTATTTATTACAGGTATGGGAATAATTTTGCATTCCTAGGTACAGGTTATTAAGTTTCATGATAGTGGTATTCTTAGCATTTTCTTGATTTTTTGGCTAATTTCATTTTAATGAATATTCTTATATAGAGTACAATCTTATAAAAAAAGTGTGCATCACTTCCTTTTCATCACTAAGGGAGAGTGTATTGCGCAAATACGTATTATAAGTATCACTTTCGACAGTACTAAGTGTCATTTTCTGCAGAGAGAGTTGTGCAGACATAACATACCTAAAAAAGGATGGCTGCAGTAACACAACAAGCGGAAAACTTTTCCAGTGTAGCATGGTCATATTTCATCGATGTACGTGAAGATACGAGTGAAGAGTTTGCCAAGCAACAAGAACTTTACAGTAAATACGCAAAAACGTACGATGAGTGGGCTTCTGAGGAAGAATATTCTGGTCCTAAAGCTGTGGCTACAAAAATCCTGAAGTTGTATTCGAATGAGAAAAATATCAAGATCCTTGACTATGGATGTGGTACAGGCGCAACCTCTGATCTTCTTTCTGAACATGGTTATCAAAATATTGATGGGTTAGATCCGTGCAAAGAAATCATTGATGTTGCTCGATCGAAAGGAAAAATGCAGAAATTCTATCAACTGAAAAGTGGAGACGATGATTCTGTCATCCCGTCTCAAGAATATGACGTTGTTTGTTCATCAGGTGTTTTGTTTTGTTCAGCATCACACCCTGGGTACGAATGCTTGACGGACATTATACGATATGTGAAACCAGGTGGTCACATCATTATCGCACATCGACACGTGGATTCATGTATTGAAAGTAGACACGTGACCGACCTCGCCTTTCTCGACAATGACGTCAAACAAGGCAAAATCAAAGTCGAAGCAAAGGAGGTTATTGATCGCTGGCGAAGACCAGCGAATACTCTTGAAGGAGAAGACATAATTAAAGGGGAACTTCTAATTATTCAAGTCCTCTAACTTTATGTCCTGTTGTCTATGTCCTATCTGCTGTTGTCCTGTACTCTGTTTTAGGGCAATATTGATATATTTCATATCTGACACCCTATTTTTTTAGAATTAAGAAATCCTTAGTGGCTTTTTCGAAGGAGGATCGTTTCACCTTAAACAAATATTTTGCATCAAAGATATTTTGGTATTGCAAGTTATAACATGATGCATAAGCGTCTCCAAATGTAATTGTTATTTTTCATAAATTGTTGTTGTTTTTGTAAATTTTATAAGATATTATTACACTAATTTTATAAGAACTTTGTCAACTTAACGAGATAGGTTCAAAGTTTCATGATAATAGAATCTTATTGATAATTATTTGAAAAAAACATTCGAAATTTTGTACAAAATTTCGTTAGCTTACACGTTTTTTTTATATGTTTGTGGACTCTAAAACATCCAATTTCTTAGGAAAATGGAGAAATATACCAACAAAATAGTGAGAAAATAAGAACTCTTTAAGAACATTTCTAGGCTTAAAACTCAAAAACTTAAGAACATCCGCAGGCTTCAAAATCTTGGATAGTCTTATAAAAAACGTGTATGTGTATTCATTGATAAAATTTGACCTTGATGGAAATATGACTTTTCTGAAATTCATTGTTGAAACATCATATTTTGAAAATTTGATGTTTCAGATTTGGAAATATCATGAAATATGATATTTCCTCAACTTTGGAAATATAGAAAAGTCATATTTCCATATTTACAAAAGTAATTGGAAATATCATATTTTCAAGATATTCTCTTATTTCGCCCAGTGTTTGTAAACTTGAATTTCCCTAAAAAGGTCATGGTGAGGAAAAATTCCCAAATGATAGCGCGAGTAAAGAATATAATGTTAAAAAAAGATAAAATATTGAGATAAACAAGACAGAAGCTTCAAAATGCTATCTTATGGCTAACTAAAAACATACACTGAAAAAGTTGAACCCCCCCCCCCTATTACAAAACGCAAATGTCAGAACGCTTAAATTCATGATGCTCTAAATCTAGACTCTAACGTACTTTTTGTTTACACATTTCTTGGTAGGCAAAGGTCTTGAACTACCGTAAAGTCTTTTAAAAATGGCCGTCGGATTTTGTGGACATCGTGTTTCAATTTCCATAAACATACATTTAGTGATCGGTAGAATATCTTCCTTACGGTACTCGTACGCGGCGTCGCGTGGCAAAAATTTGACGACGTCAGTATACGTTGTGTATGCGTATAAGTCCATATGCCATTGACGGTAAATCATACGTGCGTTCGGGTCCGTAAATGAGCATTGTCCTTCATACTCATGAACCTTCTTCCCTTTACACGTATACCGACGCCGTAAATCGTACGGCAATCGCCAATCCTTCGTAAAATAAAAATGCGATTCGTAATCATCATACGCGTCCCACACGAACTTACGTTGACGTAACGGATAGAGTTTTTCAAAATCATCGATGTGGATACGTATGTCCATATCTGCATCATACGGGATCACGTCTTCCGCACGCCACGCCCCGAGTAACGAACCGGCAGATAAGAAATAACGGATTTTATGCTTCTTAGCGATTTTTACCCATTCGCGAAGTAATTTTTGCCACGGTGGACGATCTGTTGTGACGGGACACGTACCGTCGCCGTATTCCGCGAAGCCTTTCGCATTCGTACGATTTAACCATTTCAGATTTTCAGCTTCGTCAACCACACTAGCCTGTTGACCGTTTGGCCAGAACTTACCAATCAGTCCATCCAAAACAGTTTTTGTTTTATTGGCCATGTCTACATTTCGCTTCGTTTCCAAAGTTTGTAAACGTTTCAATATCTCATTAACTTGAGTCAACCCACCGGAACTTGATTTCGCCGTGTTAGTAACATCGACGTTCTCTTCTTTATTTTTGACGATGGTCAAAGTCCTTCTAACCTCTTGGAAATACGTATTCTGGCTGTAGTTTTGTATGAAGTAATAAACATTGGCCAGTGTGAAACAAACCAGGAGTAGAATTACCCCTTGAGTCATTTGTGTCGCCATCCTTGGTTGTTCTGTTAGATTCCGCCGTATATTCCCATACTTCTAAATCTGAAATGAAAACAAAAAATATACTAATACACTTATTTCATGACACCAGAACCTGATAGAGTTTGGCTGAAAGTTTGAAATCTGTGACTTTCTATTATAAGCCTATTTTCTATCTGAGGAGCATCCGCTTGTTCTTTTTACAGTTAGATATTTAGATCATTCTCTCTTTAAAATGCGTTTTACCAAAAACCAAAAGTGCAAGCCGTGATATACCGTGAGATCGGGTAACTTGCATCAATGGAGGCTAACATGCATAGCCCTCAAATGAATGACCTGGCTGGTCATTAAAATACAAAGTTAAATCAAAACAAAAATAGTAGAGTAGAGCTGTGAGCGAAGCTGCGTAGTTCATTTGCTTTGAAATTTTGCTGCTTTGATTGGTCAGTCATTTGATGGCTATGCAAGTTTCCCTCCAATGATGCAAGTTACCTGATCTCACGGTATCAAAACACTGCTCAACAAGTTTCTTCTAGAGAGAGACATTACAAAAAGTTTTGAATACTTGTAGATTACATTATATCATGCAACTAATGCTTCCTTCATCGATCACGACATCACGAAAAACCTTAAATGAGATCTCAAAAAGAATCGGATAATAAATAAGATGAATGAATAGAAAAAATGAATTTAAGCTTTGGCTACGATATACAGCTTAGTTTACTTAGAAACTGTTTTTTGCAACATTTGCAATATTTTGTTTTTTTTGCGTTTATGTCATGAAAAACTGGAAATTTAATGGGACGAGCTGGAGTTTTTATAAGATACTTCACTAATTGGTCATTTGAAGTAATAGAGATGACGCATTCTTTAGAAAAAGTAATGAAATTAACTTAACGACCAACCAAATCATATAAGAGCTTGTAAAAACTCCAGCTTGTCCCAATTTAATGGGTAATTTGCGACAACTTAATCGCACATGATGATGATAGAATTAATTAAAGAAATTTTAGAAAATTTATTACACGGATTTTGTTATAAGAACGTCTACAAATTTTGAAGACTTCGGATAATGTTCTTATTTTTTTCTTACTTTGAAGCCTAAAAAGAACCTTAAAATGTTCTTATTTTAAGTTTTAAGAGTGTTTTAGTGTAATTGCATTTTAATTTATTGTAATTGAAATAACAGCCTTCATAATCAGTTTTTTGGCCCCGAAGACTCGTGTTTTTTTAATAAAAATACATTACATTTTTTACGTTTTTTTCTTATGAGACTCAACATTATTAATTGACTAATGGCAGTAAGTTAAGGCATTTTTAATTTCCTTTGTCAAAAAATATCATCAATTAAACGTCGCATGCAGTCAGTGCATGGAGGTAATAAAAATATAGATGGAGATAACACTCCTACTATTCTATTGTATTGTACCGTTGATAGCAAACTGTTGCTTTATTGCTTTGGGAAAAAGCCATTAATTTTGCTTTCGCTCATGGGAATACTTCAGTCGAAGAGAATTTGAATAACATCACGCTACATTTTTAATTTGTTCGTTGTGTGATGACAGTTTTGTTTATAAAACATAAGAAAAACTTGCAAGAATAAGCACAGAACATCGAATTTGAAATGTTCGCTTCTCAGGGAATCCTCGCCAAATTTTGTCAATTTTTACATATTTACTAATGCCAATCTTTCAACTATATTCTATCAAAATTTTGAGGCAGCTGCTATTTTAGATCTAAAGATATTTATAGCAAAGAACCTTCCACAAACAACAAAGAATTCGCAAAATTTGAAGAAGTTTACCTCTCGAAAGTTTCCCGATAAAATGAAAACTTCTTTTAAAACTATAAAGAAATTATTACTCGAAAAAAAATCGCATTTTCCCTAAAAATACAAGGTTTCGTTGGACAGAATAACTTTACTTTAGTTCTTATAATCTATATCTTGACTGATTTTTGCTATCAAGGATTGGTAATCAAAGGAGGCCGATTTGAAATAAATTTCAAAGAGTTTTATGACTTATCTGGCTATTACATAAAAAGTTGTTACTCCATCTATATTTTTATTACCTCCATGGTCAGAGAAAGGTCCCATTCCGAAGAGTTAAAAAATCAGACTTCTGCATTAACACGCATGCGTAATTTGTCGTTCTTTTAGACCACATGTACAGGGTGTCCCTAATTAAAGTATCGAGTTTGAACATGCGATTGAGTAGAAAAGTTTGTGTGTGTTATCGCTAAAATATAAGAACGTTCTCCATCACACAGGCTTATTACAAAAGGTAGTTACAACGTATAAATTAATCGTAATGACAAAGAAAAAAGAGGGAGAGCTTAAAATACAATTTTGTGAACACGCACATAACACTTTTCTACTCAATCGCATGTTCAAACTTAGACTATTTTATAGTCTAAGACGAATCACTATCAAAGAAAAAAGCCCAAAGCCGAAGAAAATTCGCAAACGGGTTTTTTTGACGAAAAGAGTTTACAGTTCGGTAGAGTCGAAACTCTCCCGCCGATTTTTTTCCGTATACCGCCATAACGCCATACCGCCATTTTTTCCCGCCTTTACTATCACTGTAACGGACGATAACATCGTCTAGTTCAAACTCGATACTTTAATTAGGGACACCCTGTAGTTAATTCCCGTGATAAACAATTAGGAATGAATCAAAATTGGACTTTTCTTATTCTTCCTTTTTGACCTTTTCGATATTTTCGATTTTTGATTATTTCGAAATTATCAGTTAGGGTCAGGGTTGGAGCTCGAAACATTGCGTCATTATTTAGATGATCTGTAAAGTGTAGAAGAGGCTTTCTGGGGGAAATGGTATACTCTTCGGAATAGGACCTTTCTTCCCCACCATATACTTTCCCATTTAGTTTCGTTTCACGATACCCTACGGGACGGGATGGAGTTTTAAAAGCTCTTTTTGATTTGGTCGGTCGTCAACCAGTGACGTCAACCTTTTTCTAAAAATCGGGTCAATTTTATTACTTTAAATGACCAATTATTAAAGTATCTTATAAAAACTCCATCTCATCTGTATCGTACTCTAGAATGTCCTAGAACAAACTATATAAGAACATTAGGTTTCCATGCTTAAAATTTTACGAATAAGTTAAGAGCATTTTAAGGCTTTCCAAACTCTAGTAAGAACATTTTAAGAACATTTTCAGGCTTTAAACTCGAAGGCTTCAAAAATATTGGATTTTCTTGTAAGAAGTATATGAGAAACTACCCCCTTAGACAAATCAAATTGGTAGATACACGTTTTTTTTATAAGAACAAACTATACAGTATAAGGACATAAGACTTCGGTGGACAAAATATATTAAGCACAAGTTAAGAACATTTTGAGGCTTTGCAGATTCAGAGTTTTTTTTAGGAAAAATACTCAGAAGATGTTGTATAAGAACAATTGAGTTTTCAACTTTTGTTTCCAAAGAACACTCAAGATTTTCAGTTCTTGATAATTTTTGATAACTTAAAGAGGCGCCCCCCAGCGGTTGGCTTGATGGCGTGATGGAGGGTTTTCGTGGCGTGATGGTGTGAAATTTTGAAAAAAACGGCGTGATGGCGTAAAAATGAAGTGCCGGCGTGATCGTGAAATCGAGTTTTTTTAGGCGTGATGGCGTGAAATTTGCAGTTCAGCGTGATCGTGAAAATTATATTTATTACTTGAAACGTAATTCTATGTCCATTTTAGCCAATTTAGAGGGTCTAAATTTCAAAATTATGAACTTATGTCCAAATATGGCGGAGCCTCCTACAGATCTCATTTAAAAGCATAAAAGAAACGGTCCAAACAGTTTTATTCATCTGCCATTTATCCTTGTAACTTCCAATTGTCTTTAGCAGTTGCTAGCTAGTCTTCAAAATAAAGTTGAATGCAATGAGAGGGTCGAAAATCTCTTATTGCTTATTCATTAGATGCATCAAAGACATCAGGTACTTTATTTCAGGAAAATATATATATTTATAGCAAAGCCTCAAACAGAAAGAAGCAACAGGTTTATTTTGAGGTGTAATTTTGAGCAGATTGGTATTGATCAAAGGAATCCTGTGATGTTTATACCATATTTTGGAAAAAAAGAGAGTAAATGAGAGCGATTTTAGCCATACTAAATTGAAAATGTCTCCCGTCGACGCCAACCAGGGTGGAGCCTCCTCGTTCCCCTTTTGAAAACTATTCATGCTAATTCACAATTAATGCCCATGGGTCCCGTCAACGGGGGGATTAGGGAGGCATGACCCCTCATGTTTTTACCAAAAAAGTTGCTTGTACTTTTAAAAGATTTCCATTATTTTTACATGAATCATTTTTCAAATTGAATTGAAATAAATAAAATAACCCTTCAAAATTCAGAAATTTTCTCCGTTGCCCAACCATGGTGGGCTTAGTCAATTTACTCAAATATACCTCAGCCCTCAAACCGGTGCCCTTTGATGTGACCAGTTGTCCAACAATTATTGATATGCATAAGTCAAGATTACGTCATTTTTCCTATCGGAAACACCCGAATTTGACCCCTGTGTATTACTAAAAATAGAAAAACAGAGGTCAAATTCCTTCCAGATTTTTCGGGTGTTTCCGATAGGAAAAATTATATAAATTATATTTGTGGGTAAAAATTAAGTTTATATAACGGCATTTTATCCATACCAATGTGTCTAAACGCGGTCTAAAACTGAGTGTATCCAGAGAATATGAGCGTGAAAACTAAATTTTCTAGTGGTAATGGCATGAAATCGAAAAACTTGGCGTGATCGGGAAAATCATGAACATGGGAAAATCGAATTTTTCAGGCGTGATGGCGCGAAATCGAAAAAAAAATTGGCGTGGTGGCATGAATTTTGGGTCCGCTGGGGAGGCCTCCTTAAAGATAAGGCGAGACCAAATTAATTTATTGTTCTACAGGTCCGACCGACCCTGTTTTTATTTTCAAAATCGAAAGAATAATAACATTGAATTTGCAAAGTTAGAGGACGGGACTTGATAAGTTTTTTGCAGATATTTTTGACTGAACAAGTTGAAAAAGTGTAAATTCATCCCACAAGTTAGATGAATTTAAAATATCCCAATTAAAATGTCACGAAAGTCGCTCATCGATAAAGAGGAGAAAGTTTACTGCTTCAAAACGTAAGAATTTTTTTAGATTTTGACATTCCGACACTAGATTTTAAGAAATTTATTTTTATTATACCGACCAACCCATATTTTTCTGGGGGTCTTCCCGTAGAACAATAAATTAAATTTTTCTCGCCTAAATTAATAATTAAAGAAAATTAATCATGAGGGGGGGGGAGCCCAGCGGTAACTCTTGATCACGATATCACACAATTTTTTGTCTTCAATCACGATCACGCAAATCAGCAAAAAAAAATGGATAATCACGCATCCCTTTGAAAAAGTCCAAATCACGTATCACGAATATTGACCTCTTATCACGCAATCACGAAAAAAGAATTTTCAAATCACGTAACCACACTGCAAAAAAGTCCCTAGATCACGTCATCACGAAAACCGCTTGGGGGCTTCTTTTATACCATTGTTATTTCTCGTAAAATTATCTAGTCCAAAAAACAACATAACTACTGTATTTCGAAAAAAATGGCGAAACTACGTCTGAAAAGTCATTGCGAGACATTGAGACATTTACAACAAACATTTTCTTCATTCACCGTCGGATCACCGTTTATGAAAACATTTCAAACTCGTCAAGCTATAGCACGAATATTCTGTTAAATTAAAACTTTCTTAAATCATGCAGAGTTTTAAGTTTACTAAAAGTTCCGTACATGTTAAGACTGGTTAAGAATGTTTATAAACCATGTTTGTTACTGTTTTTTAAACGTAAATAACAGGCTAGCGACTAGACAGGACTATAGACTGATTTTCGAAAAAACACATCAAATGGTCCATCCACAATTACAAAAATTTCAGAAAAAATGTCTCGAAGGTAGATTGAGAAAAACTTATCAGTATGAGGACGTTTAAAAGGAAGCAGCTGAATGGAAGCAAGATTTAAGAATGTTTCTTCTTCACAAAGTTTGTTTCTTTTTTACTCTTCTGAAAAAGTTATCGTTATAATCTTACACTTACATACATTCATTCCCTAACAGGGGAAAAGTTTTCGAGAAAACCCACGAAACTCTCATCATTACAAACTTACAATAATTTCCCATTCAACATAACATTCATAACACCTTTTCCCTCATAGGGAAAAAATTCCTCTTAAAAAAAACAACAAATAAATGAAAATGATTACACAAAGAATTTAAACATAGTAGTTCTTTGAATAATGAAAAAGAGGAAACATAAGCTAAGCTTCTCAACTTCGCTACGACCTTGGATCGAGAAAAAGGACCTTTTAAAACATTCTGCCCCCTACTTTAAATACTCACAAAATGGGAAAAATAAGAATATGCTAAAAACATTTTTAGGCTTAAATCTCACAAGGTTAAGAACATCCGAAGACTTCAAAAATTTTGAATATTCTTATAAAAAAAATACGTGTATATCAGACACCCAACATAAGCAACTTTTCCAAAGTTTCCCTGGATACGTTTTACTCCTGGATTTTATTTTGTTAAAATGCAACTCGTAACTCGTAACTCGTACAAAGTAACCCGCAACTCGTGGTTCTAAATGCAACTTTAACTCGTAACTCGTAACTCGCATATGAAAAATCCTTCGGCTGTGCTACTGAAATTTTTTAAAAAGGTTCTTTCTATTTTTATTCCCATACACGCTTTTTTTAAAGAATGGTGTAACTCCATTTCATCATGGATATTCTTAACTTTTTGGTCGAAATCATCATCGTCATAGTCTCAAAATCATCGTAAAAACAAAAGAATAAACACAATGTACTAAACAGCTATGTAAAGTACAAAGTAAATGAAATAGAAAATTATAAAAGCAGAAATATATTCATGAAATATTCTTATTCTTATTATGTTCTTATGATATTTCTGGCCATTTTCATCATGGACATTCTTATAAAGTGTATTCTTATAAAAAAGCCTATTTAATTTGCCCATACAACCAAAACAGAATCTAAAAAGTACAGTACATCAACCTTCAATTATAAATTCTCTTGACTTATCTACCAATACAATCTTTGCTACATCAAAGTATATTAAAAAAAAGTCATTCAAATCTTTGTACACGCTTTTCAACTTATAAAAAAACCCTCAGAAAAGATAACAAACTTTAATATGGTCAACAAAACCAAAAGAAATATAATACGAACACGAGATAATCTGACAGCCTGACATCAAATACACCTTTTTTATATAAGAACCATTAAATTTTTGCTGTGAAAACTTTTTTAATCGGCCTGACATCTTAAGTCTTTCAAACGTCACACACGTTTTAAAAATCTTTTTTGTAATTATTACTTTTATGGGTTTTAAGCCTGTTTTAAAATGAAATGTTCTTAATTTTAGTATTAAGTGATCAAAGCCTTAAAAATTTTTTAAATATTCTCAAATTTTGGCATCGAGCCCTTATCTTCTCAAGCTTTATTCTCATAAAAAATGTAGTTTAATCTAGTCTGCTAACACTTCCGGGATATTCCCGTATATTACTTTTGGCGTAGAAACTTTCGCGAGCACAAACCACGATTTTCGTAGATTTCGCCATTTTTAAACCTGGCGAAATTTTCTGCTCGCGAAAGTTTGTACGCCTAAAGTAGTCATTCAAGAGTATAAAAGATGCTATCATCCTTTGTAGGGGTAGAAAACGTGGGAAAATATATTAGCGCGAAGTTTACTGCCATGGACAGAAGAAGGAAAAACGGCAGAGTTTCCAGCAAACACTGCAAACACACCCATCACTGTTTTAACTATTCTGTACCAGAGTGTAGCAGCGGTCAGTTTGAAAAATCTCAAATGAGAAAAGACAATGACAACTACAGGTAATGAATTTTGAAATAAGCCGTAGACACTGGGTCTGTGTACAGACAACTGTTTACTCCGTGCCGAGCTCACCTCTGTTATCAAATTAATCCATACTCCTAATAATTATCCCACTTTTATTGACCTTAGGATAGGATCGTCTACGGCAAGTATAAATTTTCCAATGAGTGTGAAGATCGTACACAACGTTGTTTCAACGTTTATCTAACGTTCACAACATCCACCATATAACGTTAGATGAACGTTGAAACAACGTTGTGTGCCAGCTGGGGTGTGGAAGATTGTACCTTTTCACGTGTCAATTGCAAATTTCTTCGGTACGGTGAAAGCCATCACGTTGGGTGGTGCAATCTAAAGGCATTTCGAACCAATGAGCTGGCTGGTATTTCTTCGTAAGTAGTGAGTGTAAGTAGCCTTCCATTGTCAAATGGTAACCACCGTGAAACATTTACCTGCAAAGGTTGTATCTTTCCTAATGTAAGAAAAGGGATGGATGGATTCATAAAAATCTCTTCACAATCATTGAGTGTATCTATTGCAGTAGACTAGCAAGCGTCTGACTTTCCTTGGACACATGAACGTGGGAATAGTGCTTATAATAAAGAGTTCTAACAAAAAATAGAAATTGCCGCGGAAGAGTGGTTTGGAAAGAAAGTGAACATATAAAAATAGATCCCATTACAAGTTTAATCTGCAGCGAAATACAACGACGTGGTTTACTAGTCTACTATTGCAGTTACGAGATAATAGGTAGCTAAATGTTAGCCTAGTTAACTAAACCCGTATTCACAAGGCTAGGACACACGGGGATAATGGAAATATAGCGTTTTCGGCGCTTAAAAGATTTTTTATATTTACGGATTTTAAAACTTGCCTTGGAATATTGTTACTGTACTAGTTATTCAGTTACCATCAAATTTATCCTAGTTGACTAAATCAAAGTAGCTTAGATTTCTAGGCTAGTTAAACGTATTCCAAAGGTACAAAATGCCTTTTTGATTAAAGCGTGGCCTAAAATAAGTTTCAAGTAAAGATTGTTCTTCATTCATACGTAGCCATTATTGATGCTTACACGTTTTCCAGTGTGGAAATAATGCAAAGTCCATACCGAATTGTTATTTGTTAAAACTGAGGTCTACGCCAAAAAAAGTTCTGCTTGCGGAAGAGCGAAATTGCAGAGGGGGGGGGGGTTAAGGTGCTGTAAGCCCCCCTTAACGGGTCCAGGGATATTTGCTTTCTCACCCCTAAAAGTTGCTCATAAGCTTTATATTCTATTTACGCTCTACGTCCTTATATGGCGGTCGATGGAGCGGCTTAAACCTGGCGTCATGAAATCAGGCGTTAAAATGGGGGTGCTTCTCTCGTCTTGAAATGCCTACGCCAATATCTTACTTTATATCCGCTCCTTACGCCAATATGCCAAAAGTAATTACTGCATCACTCCAAATATATTCGGCGTACTGTGCACCTTCCAGCCTGGCACGTTTTATATAAGAACAACCATATGAAAATTTTAAGGCTCTGCGGACTCTAGAATACCAGATTTCACAATAATACTCAAAAATGGTCAAAAATAAGAACATGTTAAGATCATTTTTAGGCTTGAAACCGGAAAAGAACATTTGAAGGCTTCAAAATTTGGGATGTTCTTATAAAAAAAACATTTATTTAAATCGAGTAAAATGTGTGTGGTGAAAGAATTTATCATATTTGAGACGAGATTCAATAGCGCTTCGTTATGCAAACGTCATGATTATTACTTCTCTTATTTGGCCGAAATTCAATCCCACAATCCTATTCGTCTTAATTCAAAAGCCGTGAAAGTTATAACTTTTTCTTTGTAATTATTGAGGGAAATTTGAAAAGGGTGATGGGATTGAATTTTGGTCAAACAGAAAAATCAATGTGTATTTTTAGATTAGCCACGATGTGATATTCCAAACGCCGTTTGTGTTAAAAGTGAGAAATAAAAAACAGTTGATACAAAAAGTGGGACGAATCATCAGGGATCACATTTTTTGAAAATTCTGCTCCGCTTCTTTCGGACATACTACAAAAACGATCGGTCTTGAAAGTTGGTAGGTGCTTTTACAAATAAGTAAGGCAAAACATTTCATAGAAAAAAAGGGATAAAATAGCTAATAAAATAAAGAAAGAAACCTACCAGCCACGGTTGTATGATTTTGGGGGCCTGATTCGCGTTTGATGTCCAAAATGTGATACGAACTTGAGCGTTCTTGATGCTTTCATTTCGTTTTCATAAGCCATTTCTTTTCAAAAACGATTCAATTATTATCAATGTAGATATCTGAGATTTCTTGAATTTTTTTTCGTCTAGTGAAGAAGAGGGATAAGCAGGGATAAGGTGTCTGATTAAAAAATGACAGTGAGAAAAAAATATATCGATAAATTCAAGATTCCTCCAGTTTAACAGAAAATCTTCAAAAATAGCGGTGAAAACAGTGATTTTTTTGACTTACACCTTTGTATCGCATTCGGCCTTAAATTGCCGAAAATTTTGACAGAAATTTGTTGAAAGTCCAACAAATTTTGTGGAAAAAGATCTCTGAAAACCTACCAAAAAACTTTTGTCTTTATAAAGGATAAATTCTGGATTTTTTAGACAAAAATAGAATTGTTTAATAATCATATTAAGTGTAAAGAAGGTTCTTTTTAAATAACGTAATAAATGGAATCATTTATAATATAATAAGTTGGAGTTGAAAAGAAAATTGTTAAATTTAACCAATTAAAGATTTTCAGAAATTTGAAAAAGATTAATGATTGATTAAATATAAAAGTGTAAATAACAGAAAAAGGAGACTAGATATCCCCTCCCTTTCAGACATCTCATTTTCTGAAAAATAGGGTTTTTCAGAGGATTTAAGCAAGACATGTTTGAGCTATAAAGGTTTGAACTGAACATTATGGAAGAACAGTAGGATTTACAAGATAAAAAAATTCTAAAATATTTGAAGAAATTTCTAAAAAAATCATCAAGAAGAGTCTATGAAAAATATGCTTAATAATCCAAAAAAGTTGACCATCTCTCTACCGCTAGTTTTTTTGAAGAAAAAAAGTTATCATGATATTTGATCAAAAGGTGTTTTCTCTTGACACAGTTTCCTACTTAAAAACTGGATAAAAACAGACGATCAATTTCGAAAAACAATGTTATCCAGATAATGAGTTTACAGGGCTACCTATAATTATTATTAAATCCTACACTCTTGCAGTAATTAAAAACTATTCCTTAATATTTCAAAATGAAGATTTTCATACTTCAAACTTAAAGCAAATTATTCCATCACGCACTTTTATTATTTTAGCATTTCTATGAGAGCACTTAAACTTATATGCGAATAAGAACACTTAAACTTATATGTGAATAAGAACATGAAAACAATCTGAGCCTCAGAAATAGAAGAAAAGCCTAAATTCAACTAAACCTAGATTAATCGTAGAAATTTTAGCGTATATTAGCGAGTCAGGAAAATCTTGATTTTTTTTGGATTTATTTTAGCGAATCACGATTTCAAAAAATTCCGCGTGGATAAATTTTAGCGAATACTCGTCTGACAAAAATTTTGCGTGGATTAATTTTAGCGAGGGCAATGATTTTGAAAAAAATAATGTTTTTTAATACAAAAATCAATATACTCACCTGTCTTTGTAACACAATTCTTGACTAAGAACAGGAAAACTTGGAAATCCCCCCCCCCCCCCGTTACTAGTTATGAAAATGATAAAAAATGAAAGAAAAAACATATTGGATTTATTTGAGCAAATCAGCTTTTCGAAAAATTTCGCGCGGATAAATTTTAGCGGTCTGTCAATTCGGCGCGTTTTAGCGAGATTTATTATTGCAAAAATAGGGAAAACTTGCTAAAACGCTAAAATTAGTCTTGCTAAAATTTCTACGATTAAAGTAGCAGTGGGCTATAGAGACCTTTTTTTTCAAAATTAAGTTTGCATAATTTTTTTTGGTTGGTTGGGACCCAAATAACATAAATCTAAGATATTTTTGGATATTTCCAAAAAATGGCGGTTCTCCGCCCTTTTCTATGCCCAAAATGGGCCTTTTCGGGCCATTTTGCTCGGAAAAAAAATCTAAACCTGCTGTGTGTGCTATACCATCAAATTAGGCTCAAAAGATCCTTTGAAAAAAGATAGAATGGAACATTATATACCTCTGACCAATATTAAACTTAAAAAATTAGGTTTTCGGCCAAAATTGCAAAAGTGCGAAAAAACAGGTTGTGCCTGAAAACAGCTAAATCTGTTTGTTTGTGCTACAACCTCAATTAGGGTCAAAATATCGTTGGAAAAGAGGATTAGAATGTAACAATATATACTTCTACCATATATGAAACTTCAAAAATTTGGAAATTGGGCCAAAAGACCGACAAAGAAGAGGGTTTGCCGGGAAAAAAATTAAAATCTTGTGGTTTGGCGATGAACCTCAATTTGCTTAAATATCCTGAGAAAGGAGGATTAGAATGTAACAATATATACCTCTACCATATATATAAATTTAAAAATTAAGTATTTAGGCCGAGAGACCGAAACCGGGAAAAACTGGGTTTGCCTGGAAATGAAACCTAAAAGCTGTTATATTTGCTACAAACTCAATTGCTTAATGTTCTTGGGAAAAACAGGATGGAATGTACAATTACATACCTCTACCAATTATAAAATTCAAATTAGCTTTTTGGCTAAATGACCGACCAGAAACGCTGGGTTTTGCTGAAATAAAACTAAAATCTTCCTTTCGTGCTACAAACCTCAATTAGGCTTAAAAGTTCCCTGGAAAAAAGCAGATAAGAATGTAGCAATTAGGTCCTCTTACCATGATATAAATGAAAAAATTAGGTTTCAGGTCAAATGGAGGAAACCGGAAAACCCATGTCTTCCGGTTTCCGTCCATTTGACCTGAAAACCTAATTTTTTTAATTTATATTCATGTAAGAGGTACCTAATGCTCATTCTTATCCTGCTTTTTCAAGGAACATTTAAGCCTAATTGAGGTTTGTAGCCGAACAACGCAGATTTAGTTTTATTTCCAGGCAAAAAGTGTCTTCCTGGTGGCGGTCCATTCGGCCAAAAGCGAATTTTGAATTTATATATGGGTAGAGGATGTAATTGCTACATTCGATTCCTACTTTTCCCTAAGGAACTTTTAGCTAATTTGCGGTTTGTATCCAATAGACGATTTTGGTTTTATTTCCAGGCAACCCTAGTTTCTTCCGGGTTGGTCTATATCTGCTAAATACTAATTTTTAAATTATATATATGGTAGAGTATATATTTGTTACATCTAATCCACTTTCCTCCAAGGAATATTTTAAGCATAATGAGTTCTAGCACCAAAGAACAGATTTTAGATTTTTTTTCCCAACAAACCTTTTTTCCCGTTTCGGTCAATTTTGGCCCAATTTCCAATTTTTGAAGTTACATATGGTAGAAGACTAATTGTCACATTCTACCTACTTTTTCCAACGAAGATTTTGACCTAATTGAGGCTGTAGCACAACAAAAGATTTAGATCTTTTTCCAGGCAAACCCTGCTTTTTCGCAATTGTCATTTTGGCGAAAAACTCATTTTTTTAAGTTTACTAATATGGCAGAGGTATTAATTTTAATTCTAATCCTTCTTTTTTCCAAGACATTTTGAGCCTACTTGATGTTGTAGCACAATCAGCGGTTTAGATTTTTTTTCCAAGCAAATGCCCGAAATGGCCCATTTGGGCATAAAAAGGGCGAGAACGCCATTTTTTGGAAATATCCAAAATATCTTAGATTTGTTATTTGGGTCCCACCAACCAAAAAAAATTATGCAAACTTAATTTGAAAAAAAGTCTCTATAGCCCACTAAAGTAACCTACCTTAACTCTTTTGGATTAGAATAACAGTTACATCAAATGCCCGAAATTCATATGAAAATGCGTAAGCAGAGACGTAGTCCGCTCATTAGAAAAGGCCGAGAAAACTTTAATAATTGGATTGTACATCGAGTTAACTCGTTTTGTTAATTCACCAGGGGGGAAAAAAACAGACCTTGATACATTATCGTCGTTTCAACTTGACCATTCGTTTAAAACTGCAGCCTCCTAAATATTGGGTAGGAAAATTACAAAGAATTCATACTTTCCAACCGCAATCTTAAAAGAAGCGAACAATAAAATGTAATTCCCTTTCCAATAAACCTCTTCGGTGGCGAGCGTAGGCTACTCTGAAGGAATGTAAAGTTAAGTAAGGGAGTTGACATAGTAATGGAATGTTGTTTGGGGAATTATGAAGTCTCTTGATTCCGATGCCTTATTCAGGTTGATTTTTTAGACTTCTAATGGACTTTTTCTACGAGTTTGATTACTCGTTCTCACACTTATGTCTTTTTTTTTCGCGTCCTTTTCCGTGATTACTTTTATTTATATTTTTAAAGACAGGTAAGAAGGCATATTGATGTAACTGATAATAAGAAGGTCAGAATCACAAACATTTGACTAAGTTATTATATGGTATAGCAGCAGAAAGATTATTATCATAAAATATAAGTAACCTGAAAATGAAAAAAAATCCTAGATACTAGTTAGGAGAGTTTTACTTCTGTTCCTTCGTTTTTGACTGTTGTAGGCAACAGCACGTACCTTTTTCTTAGTACGAGTTACAAGTCTTTCTCTTGCTGTTCGCAACTGCACCTCACGTTTAGCAATGCTAAACCAAGGAATTTCAAGTTCTCTTGGAGCCAGTGAAGGAAGAGGATATCCAAATGCACATACAGGAACTATTTCCGAAACTTCCACAGCATAAATACTATCACTTTGTTTATTAAGTGTATCAACATGCGAGCTATTGGAACTTTTAAAGGATTTTGAGGAAGATACAAATTCAGATGAGCATCCTTGCAACTTTCCTTTCTCTCTTTCATTGTATTTCTGAACAAGCATTTCATGTTGCCGTTGCTGACGTGCTTGTTGCAAATCCCAACGTTTCCTTCGTTTTTCTTCTTGCTCTGGTTTTGAATGTCTTTTATCATACGCAACATCTGATGTGTCTTCTTCCAATTCTTGTTGGTCAAATGTCTGTATTTTGAAATCACAATTATTTACCAAACGGAATGCAGGCACTTGGACTTGCTTTTTATTAAGTTTTTCATTTTTCATTTCATTTTTTTTGCACAAACTTTGTCTTCTCGGTGAATCTAAGTAAGCAACATTAGTCTTTAAAAAGTTTTCAAAACAAAACCCCTTATCGTTACATGATGTGATTGTTACTGGCAACATATTCAATTTGTCAATTGGAGTACTTTTATCATTTTCAGTTTTCTTTGCAGACCCAGCTGTAGATAAAACAAGAGGGGATTTTACAAGAGGTGAAGAAATTCTTGTACGGGTTAACGGTGAACTGTCATCTTGTGATGTAGCAACTTCAAGAGAATGTCGTTTCTGGACTGAAATTCTACGTTCCATCCTTGAAAGACGTGCTTCAAGTTGTTCCTTGTCTGCACGAAGGGCAATAATTTGTTTATCTTTCTCCATAATTGCAAGATGTTGGTGTTGAATTAAATCTAGTTGCATCAACAGAGTTTCTTTCAGCTGTTTTGCATTAAATTGAAAAGGTAAATGTTCATCTTTTTCAGACCTGCTTGTAGACTTCTGCACATTGTTACTTTCCATTTCATCTGCAGCAGAGGTTGAAAAGTCAATCTTTTTATTATCATCTGTTTCATCATGTTCATGATGAATGGCAGGTTGTTCATCGTCCAAAACATTACTGTAATCCATTACTGAGTTCAATGTTTCACATTCAGTTTCTGTAACATTGTAATGAGGCATTTGTTCCACATTTTGAGATTGTGGTGCATCATAAAATTGTTCTTCATTTTGCAATGTCGAAAAATTTCTTTCACTTTCATTAAGGTTGTTTTGCAGCAAGTCACTACTTGGTTGAACAGTGTTAAGTTGTTCCTCTTGGGTATTCATATGAGAAAAGGAAGGTAATTGGTCTTCGTTGTTATCCATCGAAATACCCATTCTATTTGATTTCCCAAAAGCATTCAAAATATAAATTCATCAGCTCAGCTCGACTTGACTTGAGTGTTTTTCGGTCTCCCTTGTGAATTTGAAGTTGACAATAACTACTAGACGGCAAAGATAGAATTCTATTCGCGCGGCCGCATTTCATGAATAAAAAAATCAAAAGAGAAAAGAGGGCGCTCGGTTTTGCCGGATATGAAATAAGAAAACTGCTTTCGTGCAAACTCATCACGAAATTTGCAGTAGAATTTTAGCGCCTTTTTTGGGTAGGGTGGGTGGGGTGAGGGCGGCGTTGGGTAGTGCCTTGCTTGGGTAAGGCCGATCCAACATTTGGACGGTGTTGGATGAAGTTTGATCGCCATCAAACATTTCATCCAACATTTGCGGCGACATCAAAGAGGTTCTCTCATTGATTTGTGTAATTTTTCGTGTTGGATTGGTTTGGTGGTACTTTTTTCTCAACCTCGATCCCTACGTATTATCAGCTTTTTGATTCTTACTAATAGCGCTAGATAATACCCTGGCATTGGCTGGTTTTCGAACGCGAAAGATTACGTAATTAAAAAACAAAACGTCAGATTTCATTCGTTCTTCTTTTTTGAAGTCGTTGCATTGCAGTGTAACTTTGTAACGTCAGAATATTTTATGACGTATTGTTTTGAGAAGTTCCCCCTCTGAGAGGGGGAACTCGCATCAGCCAACACCAGGGTATTCTCTGGCGTCAATCAGTAACGTAAATAAAGCCTGGGGTACACGGGGACGAGGTTGCTTTTTTCTTTATTTTTAAATTTTCATTTTTTTCAAATCAAAGTCATGATGTCGGATGAAATGTTGGATCGGTTTGCCCTAGTCTGGAGATCCATACTCTCTATTCAAACTTACGACCACATAAGCAAAAATCCCATCAGAAGCTACTCATTGAGAGTATGGTATTTTTGACCCAGTTTGAATTTGTTTACATTTGGTTTGAATTTCGTGCCAAAAAAGCCGTTGATAAGGTTAGCCAATCAGATTCGCGCACTTCCAATCAAAACAATAATATCACGTGATTTCAACAATTGTTTAACAGCCAATAGAATTCTGCAACCAGATTTGGCATCTACAAAAATACCCGGCTACTCTGTTGTTTCTATAACATTATTCGTTTTAACTAAATGTTATACTTCGAAACCACACGAACAGAGTAGACGGGTCTCCTAGCTAGGTTTGCCCTGGCCTTGATTTTCGCTTCATCAAACGCAAGTTTTTCCATCAAACATTTCATCCAACACTGGAAACTCGTGTAACTTATGGCATGTCCACTTTGGTTTGGCGCAGAAAATCAACCAAACTGGAGTTACTCAAAAAACAAGTTTTGCTGACAAAAGCATTTTTTGGTTTTTGCCTAATATGTAATAACTTTTTTGGGTGAAAAAATTAATTTTATTAACAGGCAGTTTTGAATTCTGCATTCTAATACGCTTCTTTAAAGGTATGAATGAACATGTTTAAGGCCCCCAATTTTCTGCGCCAAACTTATGGCTTTTTGGACATGCCATATAAGTTACACGAGAAATCATGTTGGAGGAAATGTTGGACTGGTTTTCCCTGGCCCGTATGGTGTGCGTGATTGGCTTAATGCAATTGAATTTGATTGATTCATTTTACAGCGAACGAAACATCCCCTTACTTCTTCTATAACATATTATATACTGACGATCTAGTTGATATATTGGAATTCGTCGGCATATCGTTCTTCATGATCGGACTTAAAAAGGTTTTGTTTTTTGAAAAATAAGAGTGATCGTTTGCGGCTTTCTCAACAATTTTAATTTATAAGCTTTTTCACATGGGATTGACACGGATGTGGAGCAAGATTGGTCACAAAGAGGAAAAGAAAACTGATATGAAATATGTGTCTTATGAAACGAGAACACTTTACACTAAACCTTTAAAATACCGCAGTCATATCGTTAGCAGATTATAATTGGATAGGTATAATGTATTAGATTTTAGAACATATCATCCATAAAAGTAACGAAATCTCGACGATAAGTTTTCGGAAACAAAAAATGCGACAGATAGTTCCTAGAAATCAGAACATATAACTTGAATCTCGACTTGAATAAAAATTAAAGATTATCAAACAATCAGCGCCGAAATATATTGGCAATTTTGGGTATTTTAACGTTTGCTAGAATTTAAAGCTCGGGCGAGAATTGTAATTTCAGTACTTCTATTTGTTCCAGTGGATTTCTCGATTTGGGAGGGGTTTAAGTGGCTTTCCTTGGCTATGTTCTCTCTACATTACAAATATTTTTGAGCTTTTAGATCCTGATATCCTAAGCTCCTCCTAAGTCTTAAGTCTAATGTTAAAACTCAGAGTTAAAACTCTACTCTCTGACTTAAAAAGCATTTAGAAATCTTGCAGTTTGAAAGTTTTTGAGGGAATTCCCCTTTTGTGCCAAATTTTTCGGCGTCGATTGTAGGTGGTCTCCTCTTTACTCGTTCTGTAGTACAGACGCTGCCTGTTCTAGTCTTCCTTTTCGCATTTCTCATTTCGATATCTATAGGTTATAAATAGAAAACGAAAACACCTTTCGATCAGAGCTTATTGTTCATCAATTCTAGCAGCATGACTCTCTTTATTGCGGATGGGAAGTGACAATAGGGTTAGGGATAGGGATAGGGTGGTGATAGCTGAATGGATCGATCACAGACGTTTTATGGTAATAAGGAGAAAACGAAGACACCTTCCGATCAGAGCTTCATATTTATAAAATCCAGCAGCATGGTCTCTCTTTATTGCGGATGGGAAGTGACAATAGGGTTAGGGATAGGGTTAGGGTGGTGATTAGCTGATTGGAGTAAGTCTTTTTTATTATCCCAGACTTATAATGACAGAAACGGGATTTAGAAACGTGCCACTGAAGTGACTAATTTCTAAAACCTTAGACCGCAAGCCAACCTGCCTTTTAATCAACATAGCCCCTGAAGAGAGTAGTTGCAAGAGAAGGCGATCTCAAACATTCCATAGGTAGTAAAAGTAGGCACAAAAATGTCACTTTGTCATCTTAGCTTATTGTTGATCAAACCCAGGACAATAGTGTACCATTGCGTATGGGAAGTGGCACCATGGTTAGGGTTAGGGGTGTGATAGCTGAATGGATCATTGATCACAATAATATAATAATAATATATAGGTCATAAGGAGAAAAGAAAGACACCTTCCGATTAGACTAGTAAACTAGTCGTTGAAAACAGACCCATATACAAAAAATTCAAGCTCCAAAAAAAAAAGAATCGAAGAGGTGAGGTCTTTTCTGAATTTCAACGACTAGAAGCTTCTTCCCTCAAAAAACGTTGTTTAATTTTACAACCTTTTTTAGGTTTTTGAGAATCCATCCAACTTTTTTGACTAAATGATATTTCATAGTAACATTAAACATGGGAACATATAAAAAAATGAGTATTTCCAAAAACACAATAAACAGAAAGAAAAATAAATGCAATCCCGCACGGGTCAGACATACAGAAATCTGTATGTCTCTCCTTACGATTTTAGGTGAAGAAAAAAAGGCGTCGGAAGTAGCTTCTAGTCGGTTATTTTCCTTTTCTCTCACGCACGCTGAATATTTAATTAGTGTTTACATTATTTGATTGACAGTTATATTATAAGGTTATAAGTAATAACCGACTAGTTTACTAGTCTACCTTCCGATCAGAGCTTATTGTTCATCAATTCTAGCAGCATGACTCTCTTTATTGCGGGATGGGAAGTGACAATATGGTTAGGAATAGGGTTAGGGTGGTGATTAGCTGATTAGAGTAAGTCTTTTTATTATCCCCAGACTTATAATGACAGAAACGGGATTCAAACACGTGCCACCGAAGTGACTATCTATATTCGCACAGGTACAATCATCGGCAGATTATATGGCAATAAACCTAGAAAAGACTTATAGTTTTTAAGAAGCTGAACTTAGAGGGTTAGAAAGTGGAGGGTTTAATTTTGAGATTTAACATAAAAATTAAGAATTAGGTTAAGAAGGAACTTAGGATTTGAGGATCCAAAAGCTTGCGAATGATCTCACTAGCTGGAATACAGTCTGGTAATCAGTGTACCCATCCCATATCGAAATATTTAATAAAGTAGTAGTGAAAAAGTCGTTGTTGTCTGAAGTCTCACTTCTGCTAAATGCTAAAATACCCTGAAGTGTCAAAATATTATGATCATGCTTCTTCTCAATTTTATTTTTTTCCTTTCTGCCACCGTCTTTAGAGATTGTAGCTTTTTTTTATTGAAAGTATGCCCCGAAATAGAATCCATCCTAAGATTTCGATATTAGATATACTAAATATTCATTCTCAAAAGCAAAGCAAAACCTAAAACTACCCGTGTCGTACAAATGCAGCAGAAATTTTGTGACTTCACTTTTTCTTTTCTTGGGAAAGGTCTAAGATGTCCATTATTATGGATTTGAGGGTGTGATGGGACATATTCCTGGGGTGGGGCTTTTTTCCTGGTCCTCTGTGCAAAATCTCATCTCTACAACATTTTTGTCCCAGTGTTGACGGTTTATGACCTAAACGATGGGTTATTTTTTCTTATTTGGCGCGCCCTCAAAGATAGCAATTAATCGTTAATTGCATTCTGTAGAGAGCAATTAATCGTTAATCACACTCTTTAATGCTGCGCCAATGTTTACAAAATTGATTTTAATGTTTTTTCTTACATTTTTTTTACATCGAAGGTTTTGATTGCATTCGAATTTCTTTTGTGAGAAAGAAAATCAATAAACAACAATAAAAGAAAGACACAGAGAGAAGAGAAAAATATAAAACTCTCAGTGTAATTTCTGTAATTTACTTTCCTAACTGGGAAAAAGTAGTGAAAGCCATTGTGCGATTAGCTCGTAATCACATAATAACTCGAACAATTCGAAAATTGCACTCGTGATTTTTTTGTTTCGAATTTTCCTCGTCCTTTCGGACTCGGAGAATTAATAACAAAAAAATCACTCGTGCAATTATATTCGAATTGCACTCGTTATCATGTGATTACATATACTAATTCTACGTGATTAAAATTTTCACTATGAAGTTTTATTCGATGGCTGCGTCTGTGTTCAAGGCAAAAAATAAAATCGGGCTCAATTTTCTTATCAAAGCTTTGTTGTTGGCCTTATCAAAATATTGAGGGATCGACGACGAGTAAATTCTTTGATTCTTACGATAGTTCGATTCTCCTTCGAGCATATAGTTCGAAAACACTGATATTGTTCCGAATTATCAAAAATAGCTCCCAGAATTTTTATTCCCTTCACTTATCAGAAATTCTATCAGAATAAAAATGAAAAAAAGATCTTGTAGTACATAACTTTTGAAGTAATTTACACATTTCTTATATACGAACAGACTATATAAGAACATAGTTATGGCTTTAATGGCCGAAAAGAACAATTTCAGAACATTGGGAGAACATGGCTTGTTTGTACGAACTCTAAAACACACCATTTCTTAGGAAACTGCACAAAAATACTCAGAAAATGGTTAAAGAGTAAGAACATTTTAAGAACATCCAAGGGCTTCTAAAATTTTGGATGTTCTCATAAAAAAGTGTACACGCTTTTTTTAAATAATAATACACTTTATAAGAATGTCCATGATGAAAATGGCCAAAAAATTAAAAATATGCTAAGAATACTGTATCACCATCATGATGGAATTTTGCTACTCAAGCTAAGAATGCCTTTTTTAGAGCATTTTCAATTATAAATTGTCAATTACACCCAAGTAAGGCTCACGCCTTTCACAAAAATGCCATTTTATGCTTGAGACGTATGTACTAAATGTTAAATCTAGTCTGAATTAGGACCCTAACCTAAAGTCTGTTCACGATAAGTGTGCACTCTTTTTTCTTTTACCTATAACTTTTGAAGGAATTCTTCAATCTTTATAAATTTGGTATCATTGGAAAGATATTAGTATTAGTGAGTGGAACAATTTGAAATAAAAAAATCTTTAAAATAATTCTAATAATGAAGATGAAAATGAAGAAGAAAAAAATGAAGATCTTGTAGAAAAGTGCTATAACTATCATTTTCACTGAGGTGAATTCTTGATCATCGAACGTCATCACTGTGAAAAAAGTTTTCAAAAATAATCATTCAGCCAAAATATATCAAACAAAGTTATAAGCTGATTGACGTCTAAAAACGCTGTTTTCTGCAGTTTTTTGCTGTTTTTTGGGGTCAATCACTTATTAACTTTGTATCATAACTTTATATTTGATAAATATTTTAATGAAATTTCTTCACAGTGATGATCTCCTAAGATCAAAGAATCTCTCCAGTGAAAATAAATGTTATAGCACTTTTCTACAAGATCTTCCTTTTTTTCTTCTTCATTTTCATCTTCACTTTCAGAATTATTTAAAAAAAAATTTATTTCAAATTGTTCCACTCACTAATATCTTTCCAATGATACCAAATTTATAAAGATTGAAGAATTCCTTCAAAAGTTATAGGTAAAAGAAAAAAGAGTGCACACTTATCGTGAATAGACTTTAGGAATGCTGTAAGAATATTTTAGGATGATTTTCCCAAAAAAATTAAGAATATCCATGATGAAATGGATTTACACCATTCTTATAAAAAAAACGTGTACCACTGCTCGACCCCGTCGTGATCAACTTCAAACCGCAACAGGTAGCATTGAAGACAAACAGATCTTGCTTATAAGAACACCATTTATATGAAATTGAGACTCGATTTTAGCCAGAACGTAATTAACAATAAAAACAACACCAATCTTAAGATTTAGCAATGGCAATGGCTAAGAAAGGGCTGATTTTAGCCCTTTTAGCCCTTATTTTAAAGTATTTTTAGAAAATTTCAAGCAAAAAATACAGCTTAGAACAGATCAGTGTCAGCCAGAATTTAGTTGCTTATAAAAAAGCTTATACTGTAAATATAAATTTGGTTTGTATCAAAAGTGAAAAACCCTAAGGACATTCAATATATAAATAAAGTCCGTAAACTTTCTTTTAATAAGAACAAGTAAAATTTTGAGGCTCAGCTGTTCTTATTTTTTGGCACTTTCACTTCAGCCTCAGATTGTTCTTATCCTGTTCTTATTTATAGGCATAGGGTGCAATAATTGAGGTATTTTAGACGTTCTACTACTTTGATCCCGAAGTTGCTTAAAATTGAGTTGTTGAGTTGTTCATTGTTCTACTTAGTTGTTCTTATTTTTTTGTGCAATTTTGAGCCTCGTTATTCTTATAAAATTGTTCTTATAAAAAAGCGTATTTTGACAAGGATTGCATTCCTAAGAGACAGACCATATAAACAAACTGAATTGGTTTCTTTTTCGAAATTCTCCTTGTATGATAAATAATTTATTCTCGAATGAATGAAAATAGGCTAAAATTTGAATTTGAATCTCAAAAATTTTCACAATAAAAGCCACGGGGGCAAAACTACATATATAGAAATTGATACAATTTTAGAAAGTGGAAGGGGTAGGAAAGACAAATGAAATATGCACTCCTGACTTTTCAAGATGAAGAAAAGACGGTGTAAGATATTTTTGATACATTTTTTTAAAGGTTTTTATGCTATTCTAATTCTTTAATTCAGATGAAACAATTTTCTTTGCTTAATTTTGTCAAATATAAATAATTTTTGATTTCCATATCTGAAATGTACTAGCAGTAACATGGTTCGAAAGGGTGATTTGGGATGAATCACCACGAGGTTAATCGAAAAGTATTTCAAAATATCATTATTTCTTTTTTCCTAAAGTATATTTTTTAATGCCGTTTTTTATTATTAAAATTAAAGAATTAAAATCCGACTTCCCTCAAAGTCAAACCATATTTTTTTAACCAATAATATTTTTCGTTTTCGTTGGTGCGATTACAAAAAAGCAGGGCTATTAGTATTACTAGTATATACACCCCATTCTCACAGACCCACTGGGAACCCTTCACACTGGGAAATTTGGCCAAAATATCGTCCCCAATGAAAAATTATACTTTAGGCTTACAAACTTTCGCTAGCAGAAACGAGAACGAAAAATCGCGAAATTCACGACATTTTACTTTCGCGAATTTAACGGAAAGATTTTTTTCGCGAGCATAAACTTTCACGAATCAAGACGTAAAATTGAGAATTTTCACATGAAAAAATGGCTTAGAGGGACAAATACTTCTTGGATTGGCTTGAAACATTTGTTCTTTGACTTATTAGTCTTTTAGCAGGCATTTTATTCAAGGTTTTAAATTTTGCAGATTTTCTATTTTGTCAAATTTTTTTGCGAGCATAAAATTTCGCGAATGGCCCTTCCTAGAATTTTTAAGGACATTTACTTTCGCGAAGATCGCGAAAGTTTCTACTCGTGAAAGTTTGTACGCCTAAAGTACTCCAATTTTGCTATTTTTTTCAGCCTCACCGAATTTTCCGACTTGAAAACAAAATAATTTAAATCCCTAGTCATAAATAATATGGGAATATCAATACCCATCGAGTTAGAGTCCGTTATTTTTACCCCTACTGGCTGAAAAACCTACCGGGTCTGTGAGAAGGGGGTGTATTACTGATTGACAAACCCCCAATCTTTCCTTACATCTCAAAGCTAAATGTAATTAGCCATAATGTATCAGACAATGTTCGGACATTACAGTTTAAAACAAGCTGGTCCGATACACTATGCATGGACAACAAAAATTTGAAATGCTAAAAAAACGCTATAAAGAAAAGCGGATCGAAATAGATACGCTTCACTATTTTAATCGGGATGGAAGTACTCCTAGCCTATACGAGACGTCACCTGCGTTTTTCTACGCAATAATGAATTAAGTATGATTTTTGTTACGGATCGAGTGTGTTCATATTAGTTTCGGAACGTTTCGGAGCAAGAAAACGGAGCTGCTCCGTTCCGATGAAAAAAGTGGAGCGAAACCGTTTCGATCTGTTTTGTATTGTAACGTCTTCTTTTTTGACGTTTCGAATTTTGACGTTCACACTTGTTTCGGAACCGTATCGTTTCGGAACGGAATGGAACCGTAACGTCTGAACATGGTCTTAACGTCTATTCCACTTTGCAACTTTTTCAAATGTTTGGAGTTCAGCTTTTCGATTTTTTGACGTCAGTTTTAACGTTCGAAGCTCCTGCAGTAGCGAAAAAAACGAATTTGCGTCAAAGCATTTCAAAGGATTCTATTTTTCAAAAATTGACAAAGTGCAAGTGGGTGGAACTCACCAAGAAACAGAATAAAAAGTCCTGGTTTTTGGTGAGGTGTTCGCTAAACTGCTCTGTTCTCTTAAAGACTTTAGCCCTTTAGGACAGTCATTTTCTCATACTCACAAATCGGGGAAATAAGCTGAAACAGGGATAATAACATCGGGAAAAAGCCGTGAGATTAGGTTTTAAAATGACATTAGGTTAACGTAAGCTGCTGCGTCATAGGTGGTTAGTCTTATTCTGTTTGCTCCGAAATGTTTCAAAACCAATGAACACTTCCTATAACATAATCATTACTGCAGAGATGCTAAACTGTAGAGCATGGTCTTTACCTTATGGGAATAACTTAATGCAAGAATAAATCAATACGGAATTAATTAATGCAACTTTGGCCCGCAAAAATTAATTCCTCAAAAATTTAAAATTTCGGTCGTTTGCATTAATAAAATTCGCATTTTTTTCTGCTTTTGAGGTGCAAGCCCTAAATATCTATTTTTTGGAATCTATGTGCTTAAACTTGTATCATATTTGACATTGTTATGTTACTTAATAAGGACCCAAAAACCAGTTGCTAGAATGCAAAAATGAAAGACATGGACCAATGAAGTAAAACGAGATTATTAAAATCAATTATTTCACATTTATTAACTCTGCAAAATCCCTAAAATTAGGCCTATTCGCATTAATTAGTTCCACAAAATTCGTTCCACAAAACATAATTTTTTGGGGGGTTGCTCGCATTCATTGTTTCCGCATTAATTTATTCTCGCATTAATTCATTTTCAAGATAGAATTTTTTCTGTATTATTTCGTCAAAAACGCTTTGTATAGTGTTGCGCTATAATTTCTGACATCATAAAAAATATATTAAGCTACTTTATAAAAATATATGCTGTTTAAGGCCAACTCACTATGTTTATATACTAAATTTTTTTCAAATTGATTTCTTTAGATATTTGGATTGTGCTGGCCCTTCTTGTTTCTTTCAAAGAATTCGCCAAAGCAAGTAAGTAATTATTAGGTTTAATCAAGCCAGAGGAATGTAAAGAGATGGAAAACAGCTTAATGATAACAATGGAAAAACGGCTCGTCATATACCAGGTCTCTTGCCCTTAAGGGAGTTTATGTTGAGTTAATAGGTTTCTTTTGTTGTCGCTATAAAAAATCTGCATAATTAGTGTGTTGTGACAAAATTCTTTTGTTTCAAGCCTGATTATGCGTAAACTTTTAGGGCCAATATTTTTGGTACACCTCTCCTATACGAAAAGATACCTATATCTTCTTGCTCAGAATTTCCTAGTGATTCTACTGATATAACCGCATCATGACCGCATCATTATATGGAAAGCTAGAGCTCGAGAAAATTATAACTTCATCTTGATTTTACTCGATTTCTTACAGTTTTACGAGAACCAATTCAATATCATTGCGTTAAGAATTTCTTTTGCAATACATTGGTAAAAAAATTGCTCCTTGTTCTTAAAAATTGAACTAGTAGTCGGCGAAAAAGGAAAAACAAATTTTAATTTTTATGTTAACGTCAAATTATGTAGAAACCGTCCGATTTGTATGGCGAGCCGTCTTTTCTGGACTTTCATTTAATGACCTAATCCCGGGGGGAGGGGTACTAGGGCAAGATGGGTTACGGGGATGCTCCGCTGGTCAGGGTATCTTTTTGACCTCCACGAGTCCCAGGTAGGGTCGCAAAAACACCAAAATAGAAAAATCAGTCCCCCGTAGGGTGCCTATTTTTGGAAAATTTGGGGAAAAAGTAGAAAATTTGAGAAAATTTTGGAATTTCAGTCCCATTCAGGGTCACTTTTTTCGCAAATTTCAAGTCCCACGTAGGGTCCATTTTTCGAACGTCAGCAGAGCACCCCCGTCGGTCGACAACGTTTTTACAATAGGATTTTCAATAGAAGTGATCGTTGAACTTTGAGTAATCAGAAAAGCTGTTTTTCCATCTCTTTACATTCCTCTGGACTAAGTTGAGCCGTTGAGCATAAGCTTTAAATTGTGCTGCAAAGAGTATTATACGAATCGACATGTTTCGCTCATCGGAAAACAAAATTATCCATGACAACGAAACGAGTGCAAATCCCATAAAAGCAATAAGTTTAAAAGCTTCTTTCAAAATATTGAAATAAATTTGTTAGAAATGCGAGTTTTTCATTCAGACCCTTTATGAAGTATTTTATTAAAATTACGTCATAAACTGTTTGTCATTGTTGCTGTCAGCTCGAAAAGTCTCAATACTTTCATTCGAGGGGGGCTTCAGGGGGTACCCGAATCTGCAATTCCACCAATTTTTTCTCCAATTTCCGTCGAACCGTCTAAAAATTAACCGTAATTCCGTCACTGAAAATTCCTTTGAGATTCAAAATTTTTGTCAAAAATTCGACGAATTTTGAATTATTTTTGCTAATTCCGAAATTCCGCAAATTGTTCTGCTAAATTACGTTTTTCCGGACTAAAATTGTCTAATTTTCCGTCTCCGTCAGAAACTCAATTTCCGTAATTCCGTCTGAATTTTCGCCAAATTCCGCCACTCCGTCCGAAAAAAGGACCGATTCCACTTCTCCGCCAACCATGAAACCCCCCACCAACCATAAAACCCTTTATTCGCCCATTATTCGGGGGCCCATTTCCTGGAGGAAATTTTTTTATGACCGTGAAATATCACATCATGAGAATATCTTAATCTAAACGATGATCTTTTCTTTTATTCTACTTTAGCATGTCCAGCAGAATTTTTTGAATACCAGTCAATATGCTATCACAGAGGCTCAAGTGCAGTGACTCATGCTCAAGCACAAGCTTACTGCACTGGTAAGTAAAATTTGTTAATAGATTATTCATTCTAGTTCAGATGAGCTGGAGTTTTTATAAGATACTTGACTAATTAGTCATTTGAAGTAATAGTAGTAGAGCGTTCTTTAGAAAGTTATGGCTGTTTTACTATGAAAAATTGGGATGAAAAATTAGTCAAAAAGCACTATTTTCAAGAATTTGAGACAAATAAGCTTTTAGAAAAATTTTCCAAAAATCTATTTTTAGTTCGGTAAAAGATACACCATCTAGTGCAAAAAGAATTTCAAAATGTTTTTTCTTCGCCGAAAATAAGCTCTTTAAAGTTGAAATACTCGCAAAATTCTTCATTTTCTTCTTCATCAATTTCTTTCATTGCAATTCTTAAATTTTTAGAGGATAATTGACCTAACAAAAAATGTATAACATGCCACAGTTTTGTGTGCTACATCAAGTAGAAATTTATATTTTGTACGTGGCAAATACTAAAAATCCACTATGGTCAGAACCCTTTAAAGAATAGAAAAAGTGACGTATTGGGTGGAAATTTTTGAAAATTCACTGAAACTCTCCAGCGTTGCATATCATGAATTGATCAAACTAGAAGGGACCTCTTATGTGATTTGGTTGGTCGTTAAGATGTAATAAAAACAGTTTGACGAGGTGACTAAAATTAGGGCCGACTAATAATTAAGGCTAAAACCAAGTTTTGGCCGATAAGATCTCTCTCTAAGGGTCGGAAAATTCACGATTTTTAGGAATTCTTTTTTTTTTTCGAGAGAAAAAAATTGTAACGGTAAAGTAGGACTTTTTTCAAAAATTGAAGAAAATTTTTCAAAAAAGTCTCTCTAATAAGGGTCAACTTTTCAGCTAAAATCAGTCTCTCTTAGGGTCGGTTTTCAGAGGTCCCGTCCGCACATACCCATCATCCGCCAGCCCAAGTAGCCTCCCCCTGGAATAAAGAGATAACCAAAGGCTAGAGCTGAATCTTATACGTAGGATTTACAGCCACTTATTCCCTTCATAAGTTTTACTACCCACGTTGTTTTAACACAAACACCCGATTGAAAGTAACCTAATTACCAACAGTGAAATTTCCATAATTGATAGTTTAGTAATTACTGTTATACATTTGGGGATCATGTAAAAGATTTCTTTCGAAAGAAACTCACTTCAATTACACTTGGAGGTTTCTGGGGAATTCGTAAATAGTAAACTGCATACTGATACAGTCTGCTAGACATTAATAAAGTAATATTTGCTTTTCATCTTTGATTCTTTCTATAGTGATTAGATTGACACATACGCGATAAAATTTCTATTATTGGTCGTCAGAGGTTAATATATTCTTTGAAAACTTAACCTCTGATACTCAGGGTAGGCACACAACGTTGTTTCAACGTTTTGTGCCAGCTGGGTAGTAATTGAAAAACCAAAGCCGTACATTGCAAATTGGTCTAGTGTACCAATTTTAGAGATCAAAGATTTTAAATTTAAATTGGTGGTTTTTATTTATTTTGATCTCAGCAAAAGAGGGAAGTTTGTTGGCTTATTGGGATGGAAACGGTGTCAATACGATCGCTAACGCTCTCCAAGATTACGATAATAACAGGAACCAGCCTGTTTGGACAGCCGGAAAATGGGACCAGCACCGCTATGTTTGGGACGGAAGGCAAAGTAAAAAAAATCTCATTGGAATTTTTTATTATTTTATCATCAAACGATGTCGTTTTAATTCCAATTTCTTTATGATTATTAATTTTTGGAGTGATAATTAATTTAGGTCACAACCTGAAGGTATAGAGCAATTTATGAATCCTGAGTAGATCTTCCTAATTTGGCTGCTATTTATTGGTCATAAATATTTAGGGTATATTTTCTTTATGTTTTTGAGACATGAAACATACCCTAACTCACCCGAGTTCGATCGTAGTCGAGAAACCGATACAAATTGTCATATTTTGATGAGTAAATCAATAATTTTAAGTTAAGAACCTCCGAAGGCTCCAAAAATTTTGAATGTTCTTATAAAAAAACGTGTATAAATTTCATTCTCCTTCTTATATCAACAGATGGCAATCTTACAGTTGAAGACACACAATGGAATCCTTACGCGGACACTAACAAGTGTATGGCATATAAGCGTGCCGAATACTCAGCAGGCACAGCTTTTTTATCCGATAATTGTGGATCCAATCATAAGTTTTTATGTATGGCCTTAAAAAACGGTAAGATGAAAAATAATTCTTTTTTTGAAATTATCATTAGCCTATTTGATAGGATTTCTGCGTCAAAATCTCTCACAATATGATCCTTCATTGTTGGTAAAAAAAGATCGTCTTCAAAAAGTGACAAAAAACTCTCGGTGACAAAATGTTTTTACAATTTTACAATCATGTTATTGACAATTATTGATAATTGATAATTATTGACAAAGAAAATGTGGAAATGCAAAATTGCTTATTTTTTTGGTATTTTACTGTGTTGTTCCAGCCTTTATTCTTTTAAAAACCCAACGTGTATTATTTGTTTGTTTGTTTATTAAAGGATATACAGGATATACAGTCCAGGCACACTAGGACCTCCAAACCGGTCTATCTACATAATAATACAAAAGTGATCTTGAATCGTAACGTAATGGCTGCTTTATCCATGCCTGAGTCAGTTCTTCTTTAAATGCTTTAAATGATTGACTTATAGCATTAACAACATTTTTTGGGATCTGGTTCCACGCCGGTATGGATCTGTAATAAAATGATTTTGTTTGCACACCCCTTAATCCATCATCTGAGAAATCTGAGATCAATTCGTTTACGATGGAGACGAGTTCGGCGAGAAAACTTTTTGACGATGGTATTACTTCAATAAAAAGTCTGTCGGCAAAAGTTAAATCTTTTCTTTGCAAGTGACGAAATTATTAACCTCCTATCAGCCTGAATTTATTCTTTATAATAGGGCAAAACTGTCCTGGCTCGACTCTGGATGAGATCAAAGGAGGTGAAAGATGTTATATCTTATTAAGACAGTCTTGGGACATAAATCAACTCATGCAGGCAGGCTCTTCTGATAAAAATTCTGCTTGCTTGGATGCGAGCACACATGGATCCAAAAAGTATGAAATGTTCATGAAAACTGCTGACATGATAAATGAAGACATCTTGGAAGACCTTGAAAGTCTTCCTGATGATATACCTGCTAAAGTGTGGACTTATTTCAGACAGACAGACACTAACTCATGGAGAAAATTAGGTAAATTTTAGTATTTTCTTAACGTTTTTCGTGTTTTGATGAGTCATGAAATTACAGTACTAACATCTGAAGATGTAGAGAATAGAGAGTACTTAACCAAAAAGAAAAGCCGATCTGTAGTGTGAAGGTTTCGATCAGAGACTTGCACCGCAATTGACTGTGTTCGAATCCCAAGCACTACTAGGCAGGGTATAAGGGAAATATGGTGATAGACTCTTTACCTTCCTATCCGGCTGATAATCGAAGTATCGGCTGACGTCAAATGAGCTTAGTAAAGCTCAAATTGCAGATGTAGAACGAAAAACTTGGTATACAAAAAGAAAACTTCAAAAAAAGTTTTCCAAGTGCTTTGAGGAAAATTTGATTTTTCGTTAATGATGTAAGTATGCGTTTATATTTCAATTGAATAATAAACATGTCGCTTTTATTTGAAATTGAATCTTTTTGCGCATGCAATAGCTTTTTTGCGGGCGCCACCAATCTAAAACAAGAAAGCCTAAGCCCTGCAAAGGTTAGCGTCAACATATTTTTCCGTTGCAGAGTCGCTATACGTATACAACTTAATTTACAGGAGTGAATTTTTTCGATGTATAGAGCCATTTGAGTCTGGCGAGCAATAAAGATTGAATTACTTTAATTTTTTGAGATAAGTACCTCTTAATAATTAAAGAAGAAAGATTTGACCATATAAGTTGGAGGCATTAATTATATGTGGTTTTTTATTACGCATGCGCACAATAGAAAGTTAGATAATTGAATTTTAGCCTGGACAATTGTCAATTGATAAAAGTCAAATCTTTTTGACCAGTTGCGTTTTAAAAGCCCATTCCGCTACGCGCTGGGCCAAAAACTCCGATCAAAGATTGCGGATATATAGCTTTGTCTAGGAGTTCAAGTTTGATCACATGTTAGACGACTTTAAATTGCCCATCGATATTGATCACGTGACTAAAATATAAAAATATCAATGTAACCTTTTTGCTTGCGCTTCTTACCAGCTAAACTTTTGATAGTGCTTCTCCTTTTGTTTCAATTCTTATCATATAACCGTTTAGTTTTTATTTTGCATTTAATACACGTTTTTATAGAAACATCCAATATTTTGGAAGCCTTCGGATGTTGTTAACTTTTTGGGTTTTAAGCCTAAAAATGTTCTTAAATGTTCTTATTTTCTCCATTTCGTGACCATCTCTACCCATTCTCCTAAAAAATGGCTATCGAAGCCTTATGTTCGTGTATAGTTTGTTCTATAAAAACATAAGGCTTCGATGCCCAAAATAGTAAAAACAAGTTAAGAACATTTGAAAATGCGTCAAAATTACTCACAAAATGGTGAAAATATATAGAAACCTGTTTTGAACGTTTAAAAGCTTGAAAGTCAAAAATTTAAGAGCATCCAAAAAGTCTCAAAATTTTGGATGGTTTTATAAAAGAACGCGAAGACGTAGGTATTTTTAGGTTAAAAACTTCTGTTATTTGGATAATGCAATGCCATTGCTGTAGTTACAGTAGACTGGCGAGCCACGGGAAAGGTAAGCGTAGGAGTAAGGTGAGCGTAGGAAGAAAATCTGTCGGCGTGGAAGGGACTTAAATCAACATAATCAAACAGCACCCTTTCACCAACTTTTGGTCGTTCTCCTACGCAGCTTGTATTTTAGCAAACGCCCGCCGCGCTTATGTTCCCGCCTTTTGACATGATTAATTAACAGATCAGTACTTTAAGTTAACAAACCCTTATAAACTCGTCTTTGTAGCTGAAACTCCTTCCAAAATAGGTAGTATAGTAATATTGCAAATGATTTTAGAAGTATAAATAAAGAATTTGCACTTTTGATCATGTGATTAAATCTTAAACCAATCTCAAACAGCAGTACTTGGTAACGTGATCAAAGACTGAGCAAATCGATTTTTTGATCTTTAGATGATAAGAAAGGAAAAAACTAACAAAAAGTTAAAACAATAAGCTTCCAGACCACCTTTTCGACCGTAGCCGCGCGGGTATTTTTTTGCTCGCTTTATCCCACTAAATCCGTCTCAGTCTTTTTTTTTGCACCTATAGACAATAGAAAAATGTGTCAAAAAAGGATTGGATCGAGTTTAGGGGGATAGTTAAGTGGCATGCGCCTGGCCGCGCGACTACGGTCGAAAAGTTCAAATTCGTATATTTTCAAAATGAAATACTAGGAAATATCTTTCCGGTTTTGGAAGTTTAAAACTTCATCAAGTGTAAATTTGATTTCCTCGCGCATGTTCGAGTTATGGGGACTAAAATACTCAAATATACATCATTGAGCGACCGTAGCATGAAGTTAGAGCATCCAGCTATCCCCTACCTTCGGGTAGACAGCTAAACGAAAATGGAGCCTTCGGGTCGCCCTGGACTGCGGTTGCAAACTTATGTTTACTTATACATCATTATTTTTGTTTAGATAATAGCCCAGTGGAGCCACCACCCGAACCCTTCTTTTCCAACCCAAATAAAGGATGTGTTCGTGTTAATGGAGGTCAATTACAACCATATGATTGTGCTTCACCTCTCAAACCACTTTGTAAATTAGGTAAGTACTTCTTTACACAATAGATAGGGGGCTTGTACTTTTACTATGTTTACGGGATTGGCCCTTTTTTCGTACGGTATGATGGGATTTGACAAAAAAGAGACGGGGAAATGGTATTTCAAAAGTCAGACCATTAGCCTTATTTTTTGCTTGCAATCCGGTATTTTAGCCCCTGAGACGATGTTTTTTTTTAATTCCAGGATTCTTAGCTAGTGTCTTCCCACAAACCAAATTTTTTCATAGTTTTAAATCGCAATAAAAAACGGTTTTCGTCTAACAGACTACGGGATTCTGGGACTCAGCCAAAAATTTGACGGGAAAAATAGGTATTATCCCCCCTTGATAGGCCCGGAGAAGTTAAAAGGTCTACCCTACGTGAGGTCCCTTAAGATCCTTTTTCCAAGCTTCCAAAAGTACACTGTAAGGGTCGAAATGAGCAAAGATGAGAAAAAGTGCACTCTACGGGTGTTAAATTTCGAAAATCTGACCATATTTTGCCTGAAAATAGTCAACAACTTTCCAAGTAAATGCACAGTAAGGATAGATTTTTCGCTCAAATTGACACAAATTTGGCTAAATTTTCTTTGCACTGTAAAGGTCCGATTTCAAGGCCGATTTCAAAGGTCCGTATATATCCTCTTTACCGATTCTGAAGAATTTTGTTATCGACCTATCGCGCAAATAAAAGGAAATTTTTTAGATCCAAGACAGGATTGTCTCAAAATTATTTGTGTCAGAAAGATTTACAACAAACTTATTTACAAGTACGGGACCAGCTTTCTTCGTATTAGTACTAGTAATAACATGGTTTAGAGGGTGATTTGGGATTAATAACCCCGAGGTTCATTGAAAACATTTCAAAATAGCCCGAACTCTAACATTTCTTTCTTGTCGATATCGGAAGGCCAAAGAGGTAACTAAAGCTCATTCGCTTTAAGTGCCCACTAATCTTTGTTTTGCTTGTCATTTTTTCAAAGAATCTTTCAATTCTAACATATCATATACCGTTGACAAAATAATTCAGAGCGCTACACGCTTCTTATTTTATCCATTGTGTGACCATTTTTACAGATTCTCTTAAAAAATCTCCTAAATGTTCTTATAAAAACGGGTATAGTTTTTGAGAAAATTTAAAAATAAAAATGAAGAAGAAAAAATGAACTTTTCCTTTAGTAAAAGAAAATTAGTTTTTGGTACCAACCCAGCTGGCACACAACATTGTTTTAACGTTCATCTAAGAATATATGGACGTTATGGACATTAAATGAACGTTGAAACAACGTTGTGTGCCAGCTGGGAATTTACTTAGAAGCCTCCTGATTCCACTCCAATACAGTTTTCAATATTTATTAACTTATTCTAGATCTGAACAATCCACAAGGCGGATCACCACCAACAACTACAACAGCCAGCCCCACAACTACAGCAAGCACGACAACGACGATCGCAACCACCACCAGTCCAACAACAACAACAATTGCCACGACCACCCCCGCAACAACCATCGCGAGCCCCACAACGACCACTATAATCACGACCACCAACCCTACAACTACAACGACTGACCCTACAACAACGACAACTTCTGAATCTACAACAAAAACCACGACTGCTGCAGCAATTACAAGCGAAAGTGTACAAACAACAATAATCGGTCAGTAATTTAATACTTTCATGTTCCTCAAGCATTTGAAGGTTCAGTGATAGAAATAATCATATCCACGTTCATGAAATTAAGGTCCAAATGCACACCCCTGTGCCACAGGCCCCAAAAGACACCCCACTGGAAAATTTGGTTAAAATTGCACTCTAAAACCATTTGCACTAGACTTTTTGAACTGAGAACAATAGAATTTCTATTCTCATTTGGATTTTGATAGAAATTTTCATCCCCACTGTGGAAGAAAGTTCCACCGGGGCTGTGAGACAGGGGTGTGTTCCTGCACCATAAATGGACACTGTGTTACTTTTAATACCGTTTGGTCTATAATAACATTTTGCAAATATTTCAACCAGTATTTTCGGGGGGGGGGGGGGGGGGTGTTGGGTGTGATTGAAGTCACTTGAATGCGTTATACTGTAGTGTTGTTTCAGAGAGCTGACGTCACTTCAATGTAAAGCAAAATACGTAAGACGTAATAAATATATACCAAAAAGTATTAAACATGGGCAAAAACTAACAGTTACTTTAATATCCAAAATCTACTTTTCAGATTCAACAATAGAAAATGGAGATATACAAATCACAAAGGGTAATAAAATCGATGTTATACCATTACGGAAGACAGCCTGGTTCATTTCTTTCGATTTCAAACAACTTCCTGTTCCGAGTAATTGGACAAACCTGATCCGTTTTACTGCTGGTGCGCAAGATAAAGATGAAGAGAGGGACCGACAACCAGCTGTTTTTATGTATAAAAACCAAATGAAATTTTGTATTGGATTGGACAATAAACCTGGAGAATGCTCGCCCCAGAGTGAAGAGTTACCTTTTAATCAATGGCATGCGATTGAAATCAAACAAGAATTTATAGACTCTAAATACATGTTTACCGTTCATATTAATGGCGTTGAATTTTATTCTGCAGAGAATCAAAGTCCAAAGAGATATGCGAATGTTACTGTTTATGCGAGTGATGTTTTCAGAAATCCTACAAATGGCTTGATTCGAAATTTGACGTACTATAATTTACCTGAAGGTGAGAGTCTAATAAAATCTTAACTCTATGAGACCCCAGGCTGGCACACAATGTTTTTTCAACGTTCAGACCATCTAAAAAGAACGGCAAATAATTATATTAAAAAGCGACAAAAAGAACTACAAACCCTAACCCTATCTAGACTAGCAGCCGTTTGTCTTTCCTTGGACACGGGAATGCGGGAATAGTGCTTATAAAGAGTTCTTATAAAAAATAGAAATTGCCGCGGGAGAGTGGTTTGGAAAGACATTGTATTCAGTGAGCATATAGACATAGATCCCATTGCAAGTTTAATCTGCAGCGAAATACAACGACGTGGTTTACTAGTCTAACCCTAACCCTGACTATCAAAGAACGACATTTTTCACCCATACATAATACTTTTTGTACTTTACGCTATTTATAACAACTAGTGGTTTAAAAAACGATAAATTACGCATGCGTATAAGTCTCTATTTGGGTGAGCTGGAAACATTAGATGAAGTAACTCCTATGCTACAAAACAATTTCTTGAACCCAGTCCCTGTTATGAATCAGATAGCTCACATAAAACTTATGTCATCATTAAAAATAAAAAAGCTGGGTGCGAGATTGACAATACACGCGTTTTTTATAAAAAATAAACTACATAAGGCTTCGATGGCCTAAATATTATAAAATAATTTAAGAACATTTTATGGCTTTACGTTAGAATCTTAAGTTGTTCTTTATATTTTAACCATCACCCAATTTCTTAAGAAAAAGTACAAAAACAGAACTCAAAATTTAAGAAGATATGCGGAGGCTTCAAAAATTTTGGATGCTCTTTTAAAAAATGTGTATCATGGAAGCCAAATTTGTTTGAGCTAATGGACCAAGGTTTGATTTTCTGGGAGGCTTTGATCTGAAAGCTATGTAACCCTGTGAACCTGTTCAGTCGTTGCAATGACATGAAGAGATGTCAATATTTAGAAAAAGCCTGTTTTTAATAAGTTTGAATATCAAATTCTATTGTTTAAGGCTAAGTAATCAAGTCACAATTTTGGAGCTTGAAAATGTTCACTGACAGTTTTTTAAAAATGTTCCATACAGCGCCAACGACGACGGCAGGCCCGACAACCACGCCCTCGCTATTCACAGATGCACAGGATCTAGTTCGTAACAACTTAATTGATACAATACCAACATGGAAATTCGCCTGGTTTATATCTTTCAATATTCAACTTATTGGTATCACTACTGAAACAAACTGGGGAAGCGTCCTTAAATTCACAAATGACCCAGATGCGGATTTAAGAGTAATCGGAGGAAGAATACCAGCTCTTTTTGTTAAGAAAGATACAACTGATTTACTTATTGCAACAGGCTTAAATGATGACCCTAATTATTGGGTAAACCTCATAACACTAACGTTAAACCAGTGGGTTGCCATGGAAATAAAACAGATCAAAGAAGGAGAGAAATATTACTTCATAGTCAATGTTGATGGACAAGAGGTTGAAAAAGTTGAAAATACAAAACCCCGAATATTTTCGGATGTCAAAGTATACCTATCCGATGATTTGTTTGATCCTGCTAAAGCAAGGATTCAAAATTTAACATACTATAATTTGCCTGAAGGTAAGAATAAATGAACAAATGGTATCATTTTTAATATTTCCCGCTTTATGGGGGAAATGTTTTTAAAATCGGCTTTTTAGGGAGGTTCGATGTAAACTTTTGAAAGCGGTCGCGCGATCTGAAAGCGTGTGATAATAGAATGAATAAGTGTCAGTAGCTAGTCTTTCGAAAGCTTTGGCGTATGCTATTTTATTACTATTGAGATAAAAACAATATTAAGGATATGGAAAACTGTGGAAGTTTATCTCCCTAGTATTCTTGAAGTGAGAGACATTAGTGTACATTAGTGTACCTACTGGGGAATCAAAGCAGTTCCAAGCAGTTCACCCTCAGTCTAGGGGTTCGCCAAGGAGCCATCCTATCACCTTACATGTACAACATCTACACCCAAGAACATATTTCGAACATCAAAGCCCTACAGATTGGCACCTCACTACCAAATGGTCTTCAGACATGTATTATAGTTTACGCTGACGACATTTTACTACTTAGTCCTACCCTCAGAAACCTTCAAACTCTTATTGACCACTGCGCATCCTTCGGTAAGGAACACGGGCTTAAATTCAACCAAGCAAAGACCAAAACACAATTCGTCATACCCACCAAAATCAAATCGCCGACCCTGACTCTTAACGACTGTCAAATATCACAACAAGACACCCTAACGCATCTCGGATTTCAATGGACAAAAAAGAAAAATCATCTATGCTTAAAGAACCACAGCAGAGACACTCGAATAGACCTTTTTTTAAAGAGGCAGCCATATTGAATAATTATGTACTCCAGTATAAAACAATGATACAGCCATGCATAATTACTGTATCATGCATATTTTAAAAATTATGCATGGCTGTATCATTGTTTTTATGCTGGAGTACATAATTATTCAACATGGCTGACTCTTTAAAAAAAGGTCTATAGCAGAGTTATGGTCTGTAGCCACCTCCCTCATCGCTTCCGGCATCCGTAACTGCCATCCTAGCACTATTGTTTCTATATACAACACAATTGTCATACCAAAACTTCTCTATGGCCTTGAATTAGTTGAACTTACAAAATCAGAGATGGAGTACCTTGATTCTCAGGCAAGGGCTTGTTTAAAATCTCTATTCAATGTATCGAAGAGAAGCAAAAACGACAATCATCGACTGTACAGTATTCCCAATGTATGCAGCATTATCGATGAACGTCATCTGAACTTACTCAGGCAGTAAGTGCTTAATGAATCTACCAAGAGTTATATCTGCTTTTTACTGTCTACTCATACAAACGTAGAATTCAGCTTTCTCGACAAATGTCAAAGAATAAACGATCTTAACGACATATCCTTCACAGAAACACTATTCGGCAAAAGACACTGTATTATTCAATGTTTTGATCAACTGCCTTCAGATATCTTTGATAAGTACAATGGTTATATTCAAAACTGGCATGTTTATGATAATCGGGTTGCTTTCAAAGCAATGTTAGAAGAACACGTCATCAGAGCGAGAACAGGGATCTGACCTCTGTCTCTTTATTTCTTTCTTTTATCCTGTTCAAATCCCTGTTCTCGCATGTTGACTGTTCATATATTCTATTTAACGTAGTCTTGTTTTTTATTTTCTTCTTTTTAACCTGTACATATTTTTGTTTATATACCATTCTACTGGTGATAAAAGAGATTCATATATTTTAATTGTCAAACTAATTACCCAGTAAGCTTTGCGTTCACGTTTGGTTTTTATGCTCTGTGTTGCTCTAGATTGAAAGAGTTGGTTGAACCTTCAGATAACTTTTATAGTGAATCTGAGGTTTGTGTATGCAATATTTTATCATATTTTTTGTTTTTTTATTTTCTACGTGCCAGACTGAGTAATAATTCCAAGAGTGAGTAATAATTGCTTGCTTGATCACCGATATAAAAGTTCAGTGCAAAAATATACTTTATCCACTTGAGTGGATTGAAATACATTCTCGACAAAGAGGTCGATACAAAGATTTTCCACTTGAGTGGATTGAAATATATTTTTGATTGACAAAGAAGTCAATTTGAAAACCCTCTACACTTGTGGATTTGGATTTTTAAACTACTTTTCGACAAAGTCAAAGAGATTTTTGTTTTGAAAAATATTGAAAATAGGGGGTAATTCCCTGCGACGAACGAAATACACTTCCATTGAAAACGTTCGAAACGATCGTTTTTGCGCGCACATCAATGTCAATCAAATTACTCGCCAAGATTTCCTTTGCGAACCGGAAAGCGGTTGGTAGATCATTAAGCAGACCTATACTACCTGTGGTTTTGTAGAGGTCTGCGATTCAGACTAGCTAGTATCATGATACACAATATTTATAAAGGCAAGAAACATGGATGATAGCAAAGACTTTGATGATAGTCAAAAGTCCGTCATCCGGATATAAGTCCGTGAACATGTCTAGATCATCTATCGCGAACGGTTCCGTGTATGTTACCACAAGGAAACTAATTTAACAAAGTATCGCTCGAGAAATTTGATGTAAACAACCTCTATACGTGCAACGCTCGCGCCTATCACCGCGTGCGTGTGCGAAGAAAACAAATTCTTATCAGGGTGTATTTGTAAAATACTCTCTTTTCTATAGTAGTATATTTATTTGATAACTTTATTTACAGTGATTGATAGAGTTAAGGAATAAGAAGAAGTAAGACAAGAATTTTTGTTTCATCGTTAGAAAATAATTTCAATTACAATTTTAAAAGCTGTTGTTGGGAAATATTTTGTCGCATATTTGCGAATCTTGTTTACTACAAATTCGATATATAACGGGAAATTTTTAAAGAATTCGTGTATCTGTTACATGATATTTCTATTCAACTTAAAGGGCGAAAAAGACGTTGAGAAAATTGATAAGCAAAAGAGTGCTCAACCATAAAAATTTATCAATGTGATGACGTAGAAAAAAATCGAGTACTAAAAACACGAATCCTACGAAAGAAAGCAGATTGTTAAAGAAATTCGACCATTTTTTTTACTTAGATGATGCAGAGCCAACACGGAATAGTCTAATTGGCATTATTCCAGTATGGAAGCCAGCTTGGTTCATTTCATTCAATGTTCAACCAATGGAAACGCTCACAACTTGGGGTAATATACTACGTTTTACAACAGGAACACATAATACCAGACAAATGGGTGATCGGCAGCCGGCAATTTTTCTTAAAGATCACACAAATCAGCTCCATACTTGTATTGGTTTGAATGACAATCGAAATTATTGTTTCACAAGTAAAGAAAAACTGGAACTAGGAGAATGGTACTCAATCGAATTATCTCAAATCAAGCAAGGATCGAAATATGTTTATTTTGCTCGTATTAATGGAAAAATCATTCATCAAATGATCAACGAAAATCCATTGACTTTCGAAAATGTTCATGTGTACAGATCAGATGATTTTTATGAACCAGCTAAAGTCTTACTTCGAGATTTGGTTTATTATAATTTGCCAGAAGGTAATTTGTTTTTTCTATCATCAATCTACTAAGTTCTAAGTTCTTCAGAGTTAAACAGTATGCATTTTAGGTAAACCAATTTTAGGTAAACAACCGAATAGGATATCTTTTACTTTCTAAAATATGTTTTCAAATCTCTTTTTTTTTTAATATATTAACCCTTCCTCCAACCTCCTCGAAAAATCGATAAAATAGAACCTTTGTTTTAGATCATTGCCACTTACCAAATGCTCCTGTCGGTGCCGTAAGATTAGGCACCAAATGTATAATGGTCATGGATTTAGAATCATTTGGGCTGATATACAACGGAGAAGGGATAACATACTGCGCAGAAAAATACGGCGGTGAAATGATCACAATAAATTCTCTTGAAGAATTCAACCAACTAACAGATTATTTGAAACCTGGAACGTTCTTAGCTGCAGCTTCGGATCGAGAAGAAGAAGGAGTTCTAAAATGGCAAGATAGTAAGATGTTTTCTTAAGGCCGGTCTCCACTTGCGCGCGCTTCGATCGCATTTTTTCGAGCAAATCTTCCACGCTATTGGTCAAAAGAAAAATGAAGCAAATCCATTGGCACGAACTAAGGTAACGGTTGAAAAAAAGTTGAAATGTGTTTAACTCATGGCGTTCTAAATTTAGAACGCCATGGTTCAACTCTTTTTTCGAGCGCGCGCTACGTTTTTATGACGTAATCCTTTTTCCAAGCAATCTTTTTTCCGAGCAAAATCATGATCGTAGCGCGTGCAAGTGAAGACCGGACTATACTTTGGAAAGCTTTCTGAGCAGCAGATTCACAGCCCAAAGGATGTGTTTCAGAAAATAATTTCAAGCTTTGTTCTTGAGATGCCAAAGACATAAAATCTAAATCTAAATGAAATCTCAATCTAAAGTAATAATTGGTCAGCCTAAGCTGAGCATTCAAATAGGTAAAATTTTCCAGTTCCTCCATAACAGTCAGGAACTATTGCAAATTAGGCTATGTTCGCCGATTCTGGCCTAACTTGGATACGATGGCTTAATTAAGCCAGAAATCGTAGCCTAATTAGGCTGGAAGGAACAAAATTCCAATTTTTGACTTGGATTTCAAAATCCGCGTCAATATTAAGCTTAAAATGTCAAATTCTTATTTATTTGAATAAGTTCCGAATGTTTTTTGGGTAAAATTTGAGCGGACTGAGAAAATATTCAGTTTTTAAATATTATGCTGTTTCAGCAAAATTATGTTTATATATATACAGCAGTACAGTCGAAATTATTTCAAGATTAATGTAAACAAACGTGATCCAAACTTTGCTTTTGAAACATGTTTTATCTATCTATTTTTTATCTTCATAATAAACTTGTTTTGTACACTTTTAGATTTTATAAACAACCTTGTCAGCTATAATATGTAAAAAAGACCTTCCTCGTTTTAAATATTTAATCAACAATCTATCAAGTGTAAATGAAATATCTTAATAACATATCTTTAAGATCAGCAAAACCAAAAAACTATACTTAAAGCCCACGATAACAACAATATATTATGATACTATTTTTTTTTTCGTTTTTCAGACAAAAAATGGCGCGCTGCATGTAGAACTTAAATCGGCTTAATTTGGCTATCATGGCCAAATTAAGCTATAATTTTAATAAGATAATCACATCTTTTCACTCCGCTCTAAAAAGAGAAAAGCTTTTCGCTTTAAATACTCTTCTTAGTAAAAGTAACAAGTTTATGTAGTAAGATTGACGCGGATTTTACTTGTTCTCAAGATAATTAGGTTTGAATATTTCATATATCCAAATTAGGCCATTAATATCCTAACTAGGATATAAATTCTAGCCTAATTACGCACGAGCGAGCGCAGCGAGCGAGTGCGTCCCTTTTTTCAACGGCGGGCGGGCGTGCGAAAAAAAACCGAAATTAACCCGAAAATCAATACTATGCGTGTTGCATTTTTCAAATCTTCAACTTTTTTGCAACTTTTCGAACGATTCGAACGTTCTACGGACAAACTCACTAAATCAAGTTTAGACTTACGAATTAGCTTTTTAACATGGTAAGTGCAACCAACCATAGCAAATCGGGAAATAGGCGGGAAAGTCACTAATCGGCAAATCGGGTTTCCCCCCGACAACAAGAAAGTAAACAAAACATTTTTGTCAACAAAACCAAAAATCTGGAAACATTTGTGGTGTCACTGATTTGCAGGGTTTTTCTTGCTGCCTTGACTAGATTGAATTGATTCAATTTGCTTTGAAATTATCAACAACATAAAAAGTACTGCTGTTTTTCATCCTGGTGTTTTTCCATCCAACAAACCGACAAATATCAAGAAGCAGAATATTCAAAATAGGCTAGCTCCTCCCTGCCGCCTCCCACCAGCACCAGAGCACCAGCCATAAAAGTATCATGATGGTTTTATAGACCTTTTTTTAAAGAGGCAACCCTGTTGAATAATTATGTAGTCCAGCATAAAAACAATGATACAGCCATGCATAATTACTGTTTCATGCATATTATAATAATTATGCGCATGGCGAGTCCCCTGCCCAGTTGGCGACCGGTCTAGTTGGCGACCGAATGTCTTCGAACCCAGAAAAGTCATACAAAAACAAACCTCTGGAGAATTTCTTTTGGTAGTTATCTGCCTTGACCTATTTCCCGTACTGTGTAAAAAAAGTTCTAGAAAAGAACGAGTAGAATCCGAAAGATCCAACTTTGCACGGAAGCACACGAAAAAGCCGGATTTTTCAAAAAAAATAAAAAATGGCTACCTGTGAACAAAAAAGCTTCATAAGAAAAAACGCTTCAACTCCCACGCCAAAAAATACTTGTCCAAAACAATGAGTATGTTAGAAAGCATTTCTGTGAAAATCAGCTCGATGCAGTTTCCTTCGTGTGAAATATTGATAAAAAAGTTGATGCAATCAGCTTCGAAATTTGACGTCCAGTCTGCGACCGACCAAACTCAAAAAATGAAAAAGAAGACTCTACATTTTTTTTTTTTTTTTTTTTTTTTATTCTATTTTCATATTTTTTTTTTTAATTAGCAAACTCGGATTATATTTCATATATACTTACAATAGGGGCAATAAATTAGAGTAAATTTGGTTTTATAAATAAATAAAATAGATAATTGAAAACAATAACCGCTAGTGGCACTAGACTGTAGCTAGCAGCAAGTGACAATAAGTCTAACCTAGGGTCTAACGAAATGACCGATTGAAAAAGAATGTAATAGCACAACTAAGTAGTTGCGCCGGGCTGTAAAGAAACAGAAACTTGAAAATTTTCATAAAAACTCAATAAAATTTATAAAACAAAAAAAATTAATTAAGAAACATTAATTATTGCTAACTCTTGAACGAGAGTTAGTCAGTTCAATATCATTTGTATTCAGTTCTCTACTCCAAATGGAACGGGATCCACGAATACATAACAAAGACGATCTCAACAAGCTGAATGATATTTTTGATCGAATAAACGAAATTGATTCATGGAGACGTACACCACGTTTTTCCGCAAGCATCACGGCCAATCTTTTGTAGAATGTTTGGCATTCACGTCCCATACCTCCGTTTGTAGAAAATACTAATGGGGTGAAGGTACCATTTTCGACACTGTTCACACGTTCATTGTAATGTCTCTTTTTCTCGTTTTCGTTTCTTTGGAAGCACTTGCTGAGCTCCAAACCCCTGTACCTTCGAGCGCTTAGGTCAAAGACCCTAATATCAAAAAATGCTCTTTGGCCAGGTGTCCAGAACCCAGTTGCGCTAACGTCAAGTCGTGCTCCTTCGGACGTATTCGCAGTTTTGTGCGTCAGTCCTTCGCCGTCAAGGGTGATTAGTCTCGGCTCGTTTCGTACGTTGACGCATACCTCATCCAAAAGTTTAGCAGTGATATCTCGTACCTCGTTATGTCTAAGAATAACGTAGCCTCCTTTCTTGCAGGACAGAGCATGGCTGATATCAAAACGATTACCACAGACACATTCACTTGGTAGACGAGGGATACTCCAGTCATAACGAATTCGCAGTGCATCGTGAAACTGTTCCTTGTTAAGATCATAGCCTTGATCTCCGATTGGAAGGTTGGTCAACCAGTTCGATGCTCCGGTATAGCAATTGGCTTCGTGGATTCGTTTTTGATCATCAGTCATTTCCGCCCTGATACGATCTTGTTTGTCTTGATTTCTTCGGGTTTTCTCAGTTTTGATCGCTGCTTTAGTTTTTGTTTCATTGTCATTTGGTGGTTGGAGGTTCAAGATTTGGTTTTGTAGATGTTTGGTGAATTGTCTCGAGTTTTCGTGTTCGATCGGTGCGATCTCGCATACGTTTTTGAGACCGAGGCCTCCCAGTCTAGGTGGTAATGATAACAAGTCTCTTTCTAAGTCATTTACAATTTTACCCCCTGTAATGGCTGGAATGAGTTGGTGTCTGACGATTGTTTCGATGGGTGTTAAGTAGTTTTCCATTTCTGGAATTGTTCTTAAAAAATACGAAAAACGATGCTGGTAACCGCTGGTGTAACACGTGTATGCTGATTGTGGTTGAGTCACCGCTATTTCTGAAAGAAGAGTAAGTTCCTTGCACCATTTATCAACAATTTCTTTACAGTAACGGTCTTTAAAGTTTATACTACCAATAACTGCACCGAGATGCCTTTCACCGTCTTTCGAAACCTGGATGTTCGTTTCCCGGAAAATTTCTTCAGCCTCGTCTAGGTATTCCTCTTTAACGATAAGCCACGATTTAGTCGGCTGTGGAAAGTAGCCGAAGTGAGGACCAACGGTTGTAATTCGTGACCACCAGCGTTTTAACGAGAGAAGCTTTCCAACAGAAGTTATATCGTCGGCGAATGCTGCCATTTTATCGGGGATATCTGCAATTATTGATAGCATTATATTCAAAAGAGGTGTTATTCCAATTGCGTACACTGCCATACCGATCGGATCTCCTTGAGTGGTTCCTTCATTTGACTTAAGCTCGACACCACCGATAACGAAAAGTCTAGCTGGAGAGCGATAGCAGTTATTTACATAGCGAGCAAATATTGGACACAGCACCTGGACGTTGTGAAGTAGAGCTTTCCGGTTAATGTTATTAAAAGCGTTAGCAGCATCAACTAGTATTACTGCTTCGGCTGCTTCGTTTTCAAATACAGATCGCATCGCGTGGATTGCTGCTTCACTGCCACCTTTCTGGCCGGAACACATCTGTACTCTACTGCCACCGACGATAACGTCCTCTTTAACGACTGCCATTACGAGCTTCCCACTGATGCGCCTCAAAACCTCTCCTACGCCGATTGGTCGTACTCCTGGTTGTTTATCGAGCGGGACTAGTCGTGCAGCTAAGAAACCCTGTAATATGATTCATCGTTAGTTTCTTGGGTGCAAAGTTTTCGCGTTAGCTTTGCGATCGATTTTCGAAGATCCTTTCCACAATCGCCGTAAACTTTCGATGTAAGTGGTTTACGCCATCCATCTGCGTCCATACCCGATGGTCCCGATCCACCTTGTGTCGATAAGGCTGCTTTCGATACCATCTCTTCATCAATACACTCAAAAACAATCGGATCTATATGCTGAATTGGACCATTGAGCAGGTTGTTTTCATTGGTATCGCGACCTTCAGGATGTTTTTGTCGAAGGAGATTGATCGTTTGATCGTCCAGTGGTAGCACGCCTCCACTCATGTTATTGGTGAGTAGTTTGATTGCCCCGTTAACATCGCCTTTTTCCATTTTTATCTTAAATTGCTTCGATAGAGCTTCAATAGTTTTCTTTTCGACCGGCTTTGGCAATCTCGATTGAAGCGTCTCGGCCTCTTTGACAAGGGCTTCGATATCTCCTCTTCGCCATTGGAGCAGTCTCCTCTCTAATGCTTCGACGTGATCGTGGGCTTTGGAAGTTTTGCTTTGCAAGAAGCAAAGCTGGCATTATATGGACAGCTTTCATCGATACAACTCCGAGAGGACTATCTTCGATCCATGCATTGAGTAGCCTTGTCACTTCTCGGATGAAATCTTTGCCTGTACGTCCACTCGGTAACTTGAAAAGATTTTTTCGCCAATAAACTATCTTTTCATAACTATTGTTTATCAGTCTCTCAAAGTCAGTTCCTTTGATATCTCCCCAGTAAAATCTCTCTGGGATTCGCTCGATGTTGTTTTGAGGTTGCGGTTCTGGTTCTGCTTCTGGTTCTGGTGGTAACTGGACTCGATCTGCGACTATTTTGCATTGTCTTTGATGTTGAAGAGCACCTCTAGCAGTACGGAACAGTTTTCCACACTTTACACATGGAACAGACGGTTCGTCTTGATGCGTACTGTTTACTGTGGCGGGATCACCGGCTTCTGCAATCATGGTTTTCTTCTAAATCAGCTTTTGAACATTTTTGTACTTGATTCTTTTTCAGCAATTCGTTGCGTGATCAAATTTTTCAATGTTCAAAAATAATTTTCACAAGATTGACAGTTAAACGTCCGCCATCTTGCGTTGCCACTTGCCACCGTTCCAAAATCAGAAGACTCTACATTGCGATCAAAAAATTCCAGACGCGAAGAGAAAAAAACAGGCATAAAAAATTCCCGCGTTTTTATCAAATGAAGACTCTCCATAGACCGCCACTTTCAAAACAAAACAAAAACAAACTTTAGAAAAAAATGGCGACTTGAAGAAAAATTCCGAAAAAACATGCCGAAGGGAAATGTAAGTGAGCTATTTTAAAACAAAAGAACGAGTGTAAATAAATTTGATACGGGAAAGCTTATGAGTTTTTTTATCATCCTGATCAATTAATATGACCTTACCTGCAAGTAGAGCACTGATTTTCTCTTTTTAACGATCGGTCGCAGACTGGTACGTCAGTCGGGAACTGGGCACTAGTACCGCTCGCTTCGAAAGTTTTTTATTCTAAGAAGATCGCCTCAAATAAAAAATCAAAACAAACACGAAGAACATGTTAAAAGTTGTCTAACCGTTGGTAGTGAGGTCTGTTAGCACAAAAATACTTCAGATGGTGATTAAAGCATGAAATTTGGCACAGATGATCCTTAGAGGGTCTAAAACTTAATTTTAAACAGTAACACCAAATTTTGCCACCTGGCCACCTGCCAGATGACGTCATCAGGTGGCTTAGCAAAAATTTATTTTTTTGAAAATATTTAAAATCTGATGGTATCAGCGGAAAGAGCATGAAATGCTGATGAAAATCGAGGTATAAAACATGTCTTCAAAATCTTCCTATCAAAAGTTATGCAGGTTTAAAGTTTTGTGATGACGTCATCATAAGCCTTTCCAGGCAAAACCTAAAATCCCGTAATAACGGAACTAGTTGACCAAATTTAGTGTTTTATACATGAATCCATGTCAAAATTTGAAGTTCCATCTGATGCTTGGATCTAAACAACATAGGAAGGCTTAAAACATCCAAAGAAATTATTTGGTTGTACACTGTGCTCCTGAAGGGAGAACGCTGCGTTGATTTGCCTTGTAAAGCTCAAAATCTAAGTTTTAGTATTCTGTAGGATTTAAAGCTTTTAATTCAATTTGAACATCGGAATCGGGAAAAGCAATGAATTTTGATATGAATTCATGTATAAAACGAAATTTGGTCAATTTGTACCAAAATTACGAGGTTTTTAAGTTTTGCCTGGAAAGGCTTATGATGACGTCATCAAAAAACTTTCAACCTCCATAACTTTTGATAGGAAGATTTTCAAGGCATGTTTTATACCTCAATTTTTATCAGCATTTCATGCTCTTTCAGCTGGAATCATCAGATTTTGAATATTTTCAAAAAATTAATTTTTTGCCCAGCCACCTGATGACGTCATCTGGCAGGTGGCCAGGTGGCAAAATTTGGTGTTACTGTTTAAAATTAAGTTTTAGACCCTCTAAGGATCATCTGTGCCAAATTTCATGCTTTAATCACCATCTGAAGTATTCTTACGTTTTTATGTGCTAACAGACCTCACTATGGTTGAAAAGGGTTTTCAAAAAAGTTAAAAGTAAGTGAAAAATTTGAATCCAAAAATTTCGGTCGCCAACTGGGCAGGGTACTCTATATCATTGTTTTTTTTGCTGGACTACATAATTATTCAACAGGGTGGCCTCATTAAAAAAAGGTCTATTGATTGTATTGATATCAGAATTGATTGTGATGTGACTGCTTGCATTGCAGCTACCAAAAACACAGAGTAAAACAGAATAGATATATGCAGGAACTGTGATTCTTCAAATTTTGAAACTGGCTAGCTACTAGATTCGCTGTTTTGAACTTTGAGAACTGATTTTCCTAAATTCAAGATTATTCTGGAATGGATCAGCTAGAACAGCCATAACCCAGCATAATCAAGTCAGCTAAAACAACTTGTTCAAGTACAATATATTAATTACCGTACACGTACATTCATATGCTTAATGATAAAAAAGTATGTTATGATATCTGGATATGATTATTATTGATGTTTGAGGGACGATACTTGACAGCTGGACGGACAATTAATAAATGTGAATTAAAGGATTTGTTTACTTCAAATAAACCTTATTCAATGTTTTGTTGTTTGGTTTATGAGGCCCAAACTGGACTGGATTTTCGGAACATGACATTGCATCTATAACAAAATATCTATTGGCAGCGGAGAAACTTCCCGCAATGACTCCAAAAAATAGCAGCACAATAGCTTGATAGTGGCAACTTTTTAGCGTTTAATTTTTATCTTACTGCATACTGTGTTTCTTCGACTAAACATATCAACACGTCAAGCAAAAAAGTACACCTAAATCACTATTTTGAATCGCAATTTTAAATCGAAAGCTTTAACTTGAAATGTTGCATAGAATAAATTTGTCTTTTTATAGGCATATAAAAATCCAAAAACAGGCTCAGAGAATGCTTGAAGGTTGCTTAATCTTAACATAAATTAAATACAGTAAACATTCGAAGTTTTTATAAACATTCGAATTCTTATGAAACATTCGAATTTTTTAATTTAAACATTCGATTACCTTTGCAATAGCTTCACAAAAAAATAAAGTAGCTATACTACAAAGTAGCTTATACTTTTTTCATAATGCTTTAGCATATGCTTAATTTTCCCCATATCTGAGCCTAGATATGCTTACAAGTGCAATGCTTATAAAAAACATGTAGCAACACACCTTTTTAAAGTATTGTGAAAAAATACAACGTTGCAGAATATTTCAATGCTGTTTAACTATGCAGATGCAGTTTTCTTAGCTTATGTGAATTTATAAAATACCATATATTTATATGATGATAACTAAATTTGTATGGTTGAGCTTTTTAAATAGATAATTTTTTCTTCTCTAAAAGCTGTATATTATAAATGATTGGGCTCTGCCAGAAAAAAAACACAATATATCAGGCTTGGGAGATTTTTCCAAGGACCAGGGGTACTAGATGATGGGTATGTCCGAGCCAAAGTTTGAAAATTGATCCTGCGAGAGACTGAATTTCTAGGATTCTTAGAGATTTTTCTAAGATTCTTAGTTTACAGTCTCTTTTATTTGAAACAGTAATTTTTTTGTTGTGACCTGGCTGTTCTTATTTTTTATCTCTTTTAACCACAAATTATTCTTGTCCTGCTCTTGTTTTGAAGGTGCAAATTCAATTAATTAATTTAGTGTCTGATATTATGTATAAAAGGTATATCAGAGTTTAGATATTTCAGTTGGTTTTGATTTGTGTCTGCCCTGTTATGGGCTCAGATTTCCAATTTAAAGCATTCTTTTCAGTTCTTCATTTAGCTGTACTGCTGCTTTTATGATTTGCTCTGTCAGCCCTCTTTATCACACATTTCCCATATTCACATTATATTCTAGTTTGACTTTATGCTAGTTCCTATATTTTGGTTTATTACATATGTATTGTTTTTAGACGTTCATTGTCAGGAAATTAATTAAATTTGATTAGGTATATTCATTTTATAGGTTTATGTTTTAATTGTCATTTATGTTAGTCTTTTCACAGTGTTTACCTTTTATTTTTATAGTCTATTCCTAATCGAAAAACTGATATGATCACTGATATGCCATGTCTCTGCTCAACTCTCTTTGGTTCCCCTAGGGAGGACTGCTTGTGTTTAAAGCCGTATTTCAATACCCGATTTTAACTGTTCGATTCTTTAATTGCTTAATATCTCAATCCTAGGCCTATGAGTTTCACGAAAAAAATAATATCCTTTATTTGATTACAATTTTATTGTTTACCACATGCTTGAGTTACTCTTATTTTGTTCCAAAAATTTCTGTTGAGCCTCGCAGTCTTATTTTTTATACCGAAAAATCCTTATGATGTTCTTATTTTAGGTCGAAATTTTATAAAAGATATTTGAGTTAAAAAGACTTCAAAAAAGCAGTTTGTTTTGAAAATAGAATATCAACTTTCTTTTGGTTCACCAGAGTTTGTGCATGATTAAAATGTATTGATAGAAATTTTCCTTGCTCCCGTGACGATCATGAAAATTACCAAAAAAGGTTCGTTCATCATGCCCAAATCATGCCTCGAATTTTTTCCCGATCATGCATCACGCAAACGGCTGGGTACTACTTTTTAAAATTGTATCGTAGAATGGCTAGCTTTCTCATTCCCGGGGAAAACATACCTGCCCCATTTCCGGGATCTTTCGCTGTTTTATCTAGGCGTCCCCGGCAAAAATCGGTGTTGCGTTTTGGTCCTTTCCCGTTGTACACTAGCAATCGGAAAGTTTCGCTGGGAATAGAGGAAGTTTAGAAATCCTACGGTATGTAGTGTAAAAAACCTTTCGCTTGCGAACACGAAACTTTCGTATTATTACTTTCGTTTATCGTGCGTAACCCCTTTTACAATTGATTAGGCGAACATCCTAGTTTGGCCATCATAGCCTAATTTGCAATAGTTCCTGACTGCATAAGACGGCAAAAAAAAAATCCGATTTCCCGATATTTGCACGGATTTCTTTTCGAAAGTATACACCGGGATAAAAAACGCGCGCGATTGCATCAGCCATTGGGATTATAGGCCGGTCTCCACTTGCGCGCGCTGCAATCGCTCTTCTTCGAGCAAATCTTCCACGCTATTGGTCAAAAGAAAAATGAAGCAACTCCATTGGTGCGATATGACGTAACGATCGCGCTCTTGAAAAAAAAGTTGAAATGTGTTCAACTTTTTTTTCGTGCGCGCGCTACATTTTTATGACGTAATCTTTTTTCCAAGCAAAAAGGATTGAAGCCCAAAAGTGCGATCGTAGCGCGCGCAAGTGGAAACCGACCTTATTGCATCAGCTTCTTTTATCTCCCGAATAATGCGCTATCTCTGTATTCATAATAGCATGATTTTTCTGCTAAAATGTATTAGCTTCCCAATAAGTTGCCACTACAGTAGTGAAAATTAAAAGCAAGATTTGGCTGGCTTTGCTGGAATGAGAATTTGTACACTTTTTTCAATCATCAAGGTGAGATTTCTTTCCTGCCTTTTTTAACAGTGTACTGGCTTTTTATTAGTGTTTAAAAAAAGATAGCAGCAATTGTAATTTTACCTCAGTTGCATAAGCTACAAAGAAAAGATAGCATAAGCTTGTCTGTGTTCAATATCAGACAAGCAGCTACAAAACCCAGAGGTTGCATGCGAGCTCCTTGCATCCTCTTACAAAGCTTACTTAACCTACTTAACTTGCTTAACCTGCTTAACCTTGAACCTATTATATCTACTGAACTTACTGTATATATACAAACTATTATTGAATCAAATTAAATTGACTATTATAATATTGAATTGTGCGAAGGGAAATCCGCACCTAGAAACTTGTGCGAAGGGAAATCCGCACCTAGAAACTTGTGCGAAGGGAAATCCGCACCTAGAAACTTGTGCGAAGGGAAATCCGCACCTAGAAACTTGTGTGAAGGAAAATCTGCACCTAGAAACTTGTGCGAAGGAAAATCCGTACCTATACAAATATTCATATACTTTTTGAAAACGTTCCACATTACTTTTGCTAAAGCTTACAGAACTGCAATATGATATCTATAGAGGCATATCGTGTGTGTATAGGAAGTTTTGCTCTAACAGTTCAGAAAAATGTGAAAGGTATTTCTAAATCTATTAAAATTGGTTCTAACCTTTCAGACAATGCCTTTACTAAACTATTGAAACCAATCAGATTTTTAGCCCTTTTTGCACTTCTTTTCTTTGCAATTCCAAAGTCGTATGAGACAACTTTTTTTCAGACACAGCTAGATTTTGTTCATCTTTCAAAAAATGGTATTTTTTTTCAATATCCAAATGCAGCATTTAATTCAGGAGATCCAAACCTTATTTTTCTCAAAGTTAACTATACCCTTCTATTATCAGGTGATATTGAACTAAACCCAGGTCCAAGAACAACTAAAGAAAACAAGAGTGATCAAGGGTCTGCTACGTACATTGATTTTACAGACATGACCAATTATCAAGTATCTAAAGCTGTTTTAGGTTCCTTTAACCAGGCTAACATAGATTTATTTGGGCAAACCGCAGGAACACAATGTAGTGCAAATTCTTTGTATGCGATATTTTGGTCTCATTTTCGACGTGTTTCTATTTGGAAAACTACAGACCTAGATAGAATTTTAATTGAAGGTGATAGGTTGTATAAGTTGTTGAATACAAATGATTATTTATCTGTCGATGAAATGCCACGATTTATTGAAACTAACGGTATTATCACTGAACTTGACTTTTTAAATTTAGAGACTGGCGAAGCTAAACTAATTGATGACTACCCCACGCTTCAAATTCCACTGAGTACTACTCAAAGTCCTGAATTTGATACCTTAATGATTATTGGCGGTTTTACTATAGCTATTATGAAAAGGTCCCAATGTTTCTTTGTCTTTGATTCACACAGCCGGGACAGCCGTGGATTACTAGTTGAAAATGGAGATGGAGCTTCGTGCCTTTTAAAGTTTGATAATATTTTTGAACTTGAAAAATATGTTAAGTTTTTTTATTTAGAATTTCGGGAAAAAGAATTTCAACATTTTCAAATCCAATTTATTCAAATTAATGAACCAAGTGAAGAGCTAAAAAGGATTCTCCAACTAAGTTATTCTCGATTTGTAAAGAAAAATTCCAGTGCGACACCTAAAAAACGTAAAAATAATTGTGCTGATGGAAATACTAGAAAGCGACAAAAAACACGTCAGCAAAGCAATCAAGCCTATTATAAACAAAACAAAGAGAAGATAAATGAAAACAATAAAGCCTATCATGAACAAAACAAAGAAAAGATAAGTGAAAACAAAAAAGCTTATAATGAACAAAACAAAGAAAAGATATGTGAAAACAAAAAAGCTTATAATGAACAAAACAAAGAAAAGATAAATGAAAACAGTAAAGCCTATCATGAACAAAACAAAGAAAAGATAAGTGAAAATAAAAGAGTTTACTACAAAAGAAATAAGGACACTCTAAAAGAGAAGCAAAAAATTAATGCTCAAAAAAAAAAATCTGCTAAGCAGTCTGATGACCCAGTGAAAAGATTTAAAAAAATTATATATGAAGGTCCTTTTTATATATGCGTTTCTTGCCACAGATGTCTATATCGACGTTCAGTTGCTAAATTTTCTCCTGAAAAATACAACATGCCAGAAGACGATTATTGTTTAGAAGTAATTTCTTTCGATGGGAAACTGTATATTTGCAAAACGTGCCACAATAAGCTCAAAAAAGATAATTTACCATGTCAGTCAGTTAAAAACAAACTAAGCCTTGATGAACTACCAACTGAATTCAGTACTCTTCGCAGACTTGAAAAGGTTTTAATTTCACGTAGAATTTTATTTAAGAAAATTGCAATAATGCCAAAAGGTCAGTTTCCCAAGTTAAAAGGGTCAATTTGTAATGTTCCAATTGACATAGAAGATATTGCTAATACCCTGCCAAGAAAAACTAGTGATAATGGTCTTGTCATAGTTAAACTTAAAAGAAAATTAGAATATAAGGGACATGTAATTTTTGAGGCAATTAGGCCTGATTTTGTTCAGCAAATGTTAAATTATTTAAAAGATAACAATCCTCTTTATCAAGACATAGTGATTGATATCAGTAACATTTCTGATGATGAAACTATGGTGGGAAATAATATACAGATGTTACTAACATTAATACAGCCAGCAATGATAACGAAGAAATTTCTGATGAGGGTAGCAGAACACAAAATGACACTTCAGTTTTAGAACTTGAGACAACAGCAAACCCACTTGACGTGTTTCGCTCAAGTGCAAATGAAACAACTCTTATGTCCCATACTCCCACTGAAACAGAAATAGATAATGAAATTTTAACATTAGCACCTGGTCAAGGGAAAAAACCAATTTCTATTTTGAATGATGAAAATTGTGAAATGCTTGCCCATCCTCATTTGTTTCCCAAAGGTAAATTTGGATTCAACATTCAACGCAATGTTAAATTGAGTCCCTCAAAGTACTTTAACCAACGATTATTGAACTATACTCAAAAATTTGCCTCTGATCCAGACTACATATTTTTTGCTAACTCTGTGATTCAACAAGTTTCTTTGACCAGTCAAATAAATGTTGCCATGAGAAAAGTTGCAGCCTCTAATTTAAATGCGGGAATGTTAAGTCAAAATTTCAAAGAAACAGTGAAACAATTTATTGCAAATGACAAAGCCTTTGCTTTTATGAGTACAGTTAAAGGAACTCCAGCATATTGGAAAAAATTTCAGCAAGAAGTTTTGGCAATGGTTAAACAATTAGGGCCACCAACTTTCTTTTTGACTTTAAGCTGTGCTGATCTAAGATGGAATGAATTGATCTCCATAATTTACAAACTAAAGGGTCAAAATGTTACTAACGAATTTATTGAGAATCTTTCTTATCATGAAAGGTGTGATTTGTTAAATAGCAATCCTGTTCTAGTAGCAAGGCATTTTCAATATAGAGTTGAAGTATTTTTTAAAGAAATTGTTTTAGATGGTCCACTTGGCAAAACAACTTATTATGCTATTCGGGTTGAATTTCAAGTACGTGGAAGCCCTCATATTCATTCTTTTCTTTGGATTTTGAATGCGCCAACATTAACTCCGGAAACAAAATCTGAATACGTAGAATTTGTTGATAAAATAATTAAAGTTTGTTTACCATCACAACAAGAAGATCCAGAATTGTTTAACCTTGTAAAAACCTATCAATTACATCGTCATTCGAAAACTTGTCGTAAATATAAAAATACGCCTTGTAGATTTCATTTCGGCAAATTTTTTTCTGAGAGAACTATTGTTTCAGAGCCTTTGCCACAAGAATTGCCACAAGAGCAAAAACGAACAATACTGTCCTGAGAAAAGAAGTATTAAGTAAAGTAAGGACATATATAAATGAAAATCTTAATCCAAGTAAAAGAAATTTTTTTAACCCAGATGCTGAAAATTTCAGTCCTGTTCCAACCATAGATGAAATACTTAATGAATTAGATATTCCCAAGAATGATTATGAATATGCTCTGTCAGTATCTGAAGATGATGATTTTCACCTATATTTGAAGCGTGATTCAAATGCGTGTTTTGTAAACAATTATTTTACTGAGGGTCTGAAAGCTTGGCAAGCAAATCTGGATATTCAACCAGTATTTAATTATTACAAGGCTGTTACTTACATGTGTGCATATCTGTCGAAAACTGAAGATGAAGTGTCTCATGCTATGAACCAAGCTGTTCAAGAATCATTCGAAAACGATTTAGATAAATATCAGCAAATGAAATCTATTGCCCATGCTTATGTTTCAAAACGGGAAGTATCGGTGCAAGAAGCTGTATATCTTAGCATGCCTGAATTATGGCTAAGAAAAGTATTTCCAGGTGTAACTTTTGCAAACACCAATGTACCAGAGAAAAGATTTAGAATGTGCCTTAGTGAAAATGAAATAAGTGAGCTTCCTGAAGATAGTACCTCGATATTCAAAAAGAATATGCTAGACCGATATTGTGATAGACCAACCAACAACTATGCTAATGGAATTTATGTGTCTGTTTCAAACATGTGTTATGCTGAATTTTTGAGGTTTTATAGTATCATGTATGTAGAGAATAAAGAAAATGATTGCCAGCCCAATGAACTTGTAGATGATCTAGTTGAATCAAATCATCCAACAAATGGGTACCCAAATATTGTTCCACTCTTGTCCAGTCGAGATAAACTAAAATGTCGTAAAGTTCCATTAGTACTCCGTCTTCATGAGCCAAATAGAAACAAGCACCCCGAAGATTATGCTCATCATCTGTTAATGTTATATTATCCTTTTCGTAATGAAAATGAGTTACTCTCTCAGGAACACAATTCTTACACACAGAAACTATTTGAGCCTGGTGTTATAGAAATGATTGAAAGGAACAGAGCTTTGATCCAACCATATTCTGGTTTAGTAGATGATGCATTAGTAAGGTTTAGAACTGACATCACGCTCAACATGAATGACTTTGAACAGCAGGAAAATGATGAAACAAATGCTGAGCTTGAAAGTAATACTGCAAATAATAATAATAATGAATCAGATGATGAAGCTAATGAAGACACAGTACCATTTAGGGCAGAAATACCAATAGAATCTATTTTGCTTCCTGATAATGAAATAAATACTCGTATAAGATCTCTTAATCCTCAACAGAGAGAAATTTTTGATGTAATACACAAATGGGGAAGAAATTTTGTAAAAAACCTGTCTTCTAAAGATCCTAAAATTGTAGAGCCATTCCATATTTTCTTAACCGGTGGCGGAGGCGTGGGAAAAAGCCATTTACTTACAACAATTTATCACTCATTGTCTAAACTTTTAATGTACAGAGGAGGAGAACCTACTAAACAAAGGATTCTTGTGCTTGCCCCAACAGGTGTAGCAGCGATCAATGTCAATGGAACCACAATTCACACTGGTTTGATTATTCCTACAAAAAAGCTATTTCCCTTGAATGCTATGTCAAAACAAAATTTGCAAAAAAAACTTGCTTGCGTTGAGATTATAATGATAGATGAAATTTCCATGGTACCTAGTCGCTTATTTCGTAATATTGATTCAAGGTTACGTGAAATATTCAGTTCTGATAAACCTTTTGGTGGAAAATCGGTCTTACTTTGTGGTGATTTGTATCAACTCCCACCAATTTATAGAGATCCAATTTACAAAGCTGATTGTTCATCTATGCAAAGTATTGTCGGATTTGAATTATGGAGAAGTTTCCAAATGGCAGAATTGACTGAGGTCATGAGACAGAGAGATGATATAGATTTTGTAGATCTATTAAATCAAGTACGTTTAGGTGAACTTGATGAAGAAAAAGAAGAACTTTTAAAATCTAGATTCATTACAAAAGACAGTCCAGACTACCCTGCTAATATAACTCATATTTATGCAGAAAATAAGCCAGTAGATTTATACAATTTGCAAATGCTTGAAAAATTACCGACTGAAAAGCATCTAATTTCTGCACAAGATGAGGTACCAAAAATCTGACAAGAAGTGATTTGAATTTTATTGAAAATGCTAAAGCAAGAGATACAGGTGGTCTAGCTCGTATTATTGAAATGAAAGTAGGTGCTCGTGTTTTGATATCAAAAAATATTGACATTGCTGATAGATTAGTCAATGGACAAGTTGGAACAGTTATGAGATTCAAATTTGATTGCAATAATAAAATATCTGGTTTCTATTTAAAACTTGATGATGTCACTGCAGGTAAAAAAGGATCCAATTTGGATAGTGTATGTAGAGAAAACAATTGGACTTTGATCGAAAGAGCAGAATCTACCTTTGCGACTAGAAAAAATAAGCAAAAGTCACCAATGGTTAGAAGAACTCAATTTCCACTGATACTATCGTATGCATGTACTAGTCACAAAGTCCAAGGGCTAACACTTCAATCAGCAGTCGTAAGCTTTGAATTATTTGGTCAAAGATATTTCAATGAAGGTCAAATGTATGTTAATTTGTCAAGGGTAACTGACATAAACGGACTATTCTTAATTGGTGAATATAGTAGAAATGCTATCAGAGTCAACACTGAAGCAGGGCTTGAATATGAACGTTTGAGAAGAAATTGTTGTTTGCAAAAGGTTCAAACTTTTTCATCTGTTTCTACCTCTCCCAAGCATTTAAATATCTCCCTTCTTAATATTCGCTCGATGAATAAACATGCTGTTGACCTAAAAAAATCTGAAAATTTAATGAACAGTGACTTGTTATGCCTTACTGAAACTCAGCTATCACCTACAAGTGATACTAGTGGAATTGATCAAACATTAAATGGTTTTAATATTGAGTATAACAACAATTCAATTAATCGCTTTCAAAACACTGCATGTTGCACAAATTCTTCAATTCAAATTTTAGAGTGTAATAAAGCAGCAGGTTACACATTGATAAAATTCAAAAAAGAGACGTTTAGTAGTCAACCTATTAGCCTTTTAATCTTGTACAGACCACCTAATTCTTCAAGAAACACTTTTCGTGAAGAACTATTGCAACTGACAAGTTATGATGATGTAGACATTATTGTGGGAGATTTCAATATTGATGCACTAGATCCAACAAATCAAGACCTAAACGAAATACTTTCTTCATTCAAAATGATAGTGAATGAACCAACTCATCTTGCTGGTGGCCTTCTGGACCATGTTTATATAAAAACAAGTTTTATTAGCCAGAGAGAAGTGAATTGCTTTATAAAGGATATTTATTTCTCCGACCATGATGGAGTTTGTTTCACTATTATGAGTGATTCTTAAATTGTTTTAACTGCTTGGACTGCTTGAACTGCTTGATATGGGGGGGGGTGTACAGTTTTTGAGGGTGGGATACATAAGGGATACAAAATTCTTCAAGAGCAAAGTTTCTAATATTCATTATAAAGTCGATTCAGTACATTTATAAATAAATAAATCACAGCTTATTCTGGTGAATTTTGAATCCCTTACGTATCTATCTTAGAAGAAAAAAATCAAAACTGACAAAAAGGAATTTGTCTTAAATAGTTTTTAGTGCCTTTAAAAGGAAAGAAACTTTCTGGTAAATTTTAATCTTTTGGATGGTTAGGAATTTCTTTAAAACGTCACTTGTCACTTTTGAGTGGACACGATACTAGTTGCAAAAGACATTTTCCTCAGTCACATAATTTTTTATAATTATATGTACAGTATTTTAAAAATGTGGATTTTAAGAATTTTTTTTTATCAAATTGGAATATTAATTTTGTACATTCTTTATATATTTATAGTGCATTTTTTAGTTAAAAATTGAATTATGATACGCATTAACTTTTTAATTTTTTTTTGAAAATTCTTTTTACACTTTTTATAGTATTTTTTAATCAACTCATCAATTTATACAAAATTTACAGTTACAAAATTAACAAAATGAACAATACAAATAAAAACCCTGGACTAAAACTATGTTGGACTGGACTGGAATATTATTTGCGTGTTAATCGTTCTGCTGTAACTAAAATTACATGCTTGGCTGGAGAAAATATATGGGCATTTGTATGATATGATGCTGGTAATTTGTTAATGGTTTTGTTGTAGTATTAATTCCTGTTACGTAATAGCGTTGGTAGAATGAGGCAACCTAAAAGTAAAGAAACAAATTTTTGATTCATTGGCAACTTGGAATAAACATTGATTTCACACACCAACCATTCAGCAACTCTAGATGCTACAAAAGTCACAAAACAAAAGGTTAGTAAAACTTTTGAGAGAATACTACTCGAGTACTATACTTCAAAGTCACAATTTATGATTCTCTGCTTAAAAAAATTGACAAATAGGTATATTCTTAACAATGGTTGGTATTTTTACAGACAATTGGTATAAAATCTATTGAAGTGGTTATCAATTTCCGAAAAGAAGTAATTTATCACACGTTTTCTCTGAAAAGAAAATACAAATAAATACATCGGGGTGTTTAGTGCCTTTTAATTTTATATTTTACTCTGTTATTTTAGATATCAATCAACGATCAATTGTCATTTGGCTGTCATGACTCGTAAACAATTGTCACTGTGTTACTCCGAACTCAAAGTCGATGCTACAAAGTACATTCAGGTATTTTAATTAAACCTTACAAAACATTTAACCTGAAGGCTTTTCTATTTTCTTACATAAGAAACTGTCACATTTGCCTAAGTACATTTGCTGAATGTCTCCATTCACCAAATAACTTAGAAAGTTTATATCATCACCTTTTATTTTTATTTTTTGTTTTCTCTACTAGATTATATACGATCAACAGTAGTTTCGTATTGTATTCGTTTCAATCAATCGGTATGCTGTTCATTGTCAAATTGTCGTCAAAGAAAAACCAACGACTGACGACCATTTAAATTTTGTTCATAATAGAGTTATTTGTTGCTGATTTTGAAATTCATTACGTTTCTTCGCTCAGTGAATGAAAGTGATCAAAATGATATCATAAGTGTTATCTATACTTGACCATTAACCATTTCGTATTGCATTGTTTTGTTTTGCTTGATTATGATGATTATGATTAAGATGCTGCTGGGATAAATATAATGAACTATTATTTGAAAAAAAAATATTTCTATTTGTAAAAGTAAATGGTCAGTCTATGTGACCTGTCAATTGAATTTTTGATAGAATCTTTGTATAAGTTTATAACAGGACATATCTAAAATTTTGTGATTTGTCCCTAAATTTTTACTTTATCTTCAAAATGTTAAAAGTTGAATTTAAATGCTTTAGATACGGAATGTTAATTTTCTATTCAATCTTACTACTAGGAGTTTTGAGTAACCTGGAGAAACATTTAGGCAAAGTGATTTTCTAGCTCTATTAAGTTTTCCAATTTTGCTTGATTCTTTATGCATCTAGTCCTTCCTTCCATCGCAGCTATTTAACTTCTTTACAAACTATCCAACTAATAATCTAACTATATTGGCTGACCTTCCAGCCTCGGCTGGTTTATTTTCATTTGAAAACAAATCCAGTATTTCAGATACTTTTGTGTTTTGATGTTATATGTTTTTTATGGTTGGATTTTTTATGACAAAGAAACATGGTTGTTGCTGCAAAGCATATATTCTTATTAATTTCCTTAGGATGTGAATGATCACTGTAAAGTCTTTTTAATATAAGGGAAGGTTTTTTCCTAATAAGACCTGTCTGTACTGTGTTGCTTGCTTCCAATTTTTAAAACCTTCCTTTTATTTTTATCAAAGGGTGTACATAAACCTTCCTTTTCTGGGCGTCCTTTTGTGTATCTGGACCATTACATTGTTTAAAGCCCTCGGAAAAGCCCTCCAATCGATCTGGTATAATTTTCGCACCACAATGAAAATTAACACCAGGAGAGTTTGTAAAAGGAAGATTTTAGCTTTTTGCATTCCAAACTATAACACTACTTAACTACAGTGTTTGTTTACTTCCAGCGAGAGCGACCAATCTTGGCTTGTTTACGGTGTTTGTCAGGAAAGATGAAGTCTTGTAAGCGGTAAGTTTTTTAATATATTTTAGATCACATTTTCTATCCCAATCGAAATAAAGCTTTTCTCTAATTGGAATTCGTTTGGAAAACACACAACAATTTGTGTGCCATAATATAGCATTTACTTCTCTGAAATAATAAAAAAACTATCAGTTTGTTTGCAATGGTTTGTTTCAATTTGAGTTAACTATTGAGGCAAGGTGAAGCGTGACGCTGCAGATCAAATCTGTGTTTTGACTGGACTCGCCAACCTTTATGATTATAAAGGTACAGTCTGTTTAATGCAACAATACTCTTTTTAATAAATTCAAAATCCCATGCGTGTGCTGTTATATTGCTTTTCACTTTATATAAAATTGTATCTTTAAATTCTTTGATGTTCATTATTTGTTCGCGTAATTTAATTTCGTGAAAGAGCAATGCAAAACGATTTTGCGAAAAGGCCGAAAATTCGCAAAAACGTGTCAAGTATATTTTGTTCAAATTTCGACCTGTTCGTGTACAAAAAAGGTGGTAAAAAAAAATAGAATTTTCAATTTTGTTTTAAGGGGACTGAATAAAATTGGTTTTAACGATTTTTAGTGGGAAAGCAATATTGGTTTTCGGTGAGCAAAATGTAACGAAAATTTGTTTATCCAAACATCATTTTTATACTTCTTAATACAATATATCTTCGCCAAAACGTAAAGGTCCATCAAGTATATGGCACCAGTCACCATTAGAACCTGAATAGAACGCGAATGCCAAATTATCTTTACCCCCTAGCACTCGTTTCCACTCGTTTTCATGTGTATCCAGTTGTTTTTCATTCGTTTCCACCCGTTTCACCACTCGTTTCCACTCGTTTCACCATTCGTTTCCACTCGTTTCACCATTCGTTTCCACCCGTTTGCATTCGTTTCCACTAGTTTCCCACCCGTTTCGGGGTTTAGTATCTACGTGAAAAAAGTCTCAGACAAGCTGGAACGCTGATTGGACCTACCTGATGATTGAAGTTAGAGCAAGTAGGGAAGTGTAATATAGTTGAGTGGTGGAACGCCAAGGAGATAATCAGTAATCTTTCGATTTACGGAAATTTGAGTTATAGAGAGGCAGAATAGCCTAAGAATCTCCTCAAGAGACCGGAAAAATATTGTGAGATGGTAAAGTTACATGAATACATAATATCGTAGCACATATCAGAAAAAACTAATGATGCAATCTTGAGAAAATTGTAAGAGCTGGTTTTCCGGCATATTTTTAGCATTTTCGGCCGGGCTTCCGGGAAGATTTTTTTCAAAAAATAGACCTTACATTTTAGGTATTCATGATAAATAAACAATAAATAAACAATACAACTCGAGAAATTCAAGAAAACCCGTTTTTCCGGCGATTCTAGGCTGTTCTGGCAATTTTTAGTAAGTTCCGGCAATCAAAATTAGTTTCATTTAGAATTGAACCATGCCTTTTCTTGGTCATTCTTATAATGTTTTTGTTTGAAAAAAAAACTTAAGCAGGGTTTGAGAAAATATAAGATATAAAAATCCAACGAAAATCTGCTAAAGTAGCGATTTCCGGCATATTTTTGTCATTTTCGGCCGGAAAAAAATTTTCCTTGAAAATCGGACTCGGCCATACTTTAGGCTATTGCTAATTTACATCTCTGTGCAAAAGTTCAGTAAAGACGTAATGATGAATATCTCGAGAAAATGCCAAAAAACCGTTTTTCCGGCTTCTCAGCTGTTCCGACGATTTTTAGAAAGTTCCAGCTTCAAAAGTCAATTTTATTGACAATTGAATCATGCTTGATGGGAGGCTCGTTATCAATAAAAAACTTTGCGTGAAAAACCAAAGAAATATTAGCAAACAAAAAACAAAAATCTGCAAAAGCGGCGATTTCCGGTATTTTCGGCCGGAAAAATGTTTTCCCAAAAATCCAACTAGGCAACATTTTGGGCATTGCTAATACGCCATTAAATTGCTATTTTACATTATTGTGCAAAAAATCTAATGGAGCCGACGTAACAGACGAACGGACGGACATGGGTTAATTTAGAGAACCTCTGAGGTAGGTCCAAAAATTTAGCAAATGGCCAACAAACAGTATAGTATGACAGCATGAGAGTTTCTGATAAAAATATGACATAATATTTTAATAGAATATGAAACATCGAATAAAGGCTTTAAAAGTGTAAAATTTCTAAAACAAGGTTACATACAAAATCATCAGTCTCCAAAATATTACAGAGTAAATAAAAAAATCAATTTATCATTCAATTATAATAACAAACGCAAAAACGTGCAAAAGTTTCTACCAGTCAACCAGGATTGTTTGGTGATGGCCACAAGTTGGAACTTTGTAAAAAAGTGTTTAAAAGATTGAAGTGTAGCTTCGTTATTTTAGAGGCTACGCAATCATGGTCAGAATATGTTGACATTTCTGGGTATTTAAGCATTTTGCAGAATTAAAAAGTTCGGGCGAGAATGACATTTTCAGGCTTGTTACTTCATCTAATTGAATATTTCAATTTATAAGGGGTACACTGGCTTCCAGGCTATATTCCCAGCCTAGTGGAACCATTCCAAAGCTTTTGGATCCTTGGATCCAAAGCTCGTAAGCCTTGTCATGTCAAAACACAGAATTAAAACTCTACTTTCTAAGCCTAAGGTAAGGCACTTAAAAGCTACTTGCGGCTTTTAAAATTTGGAGGGAAATTCTTTCTTTGCCATATATTCTGACGATGATTGTAGGTGCGCATTTGTAAGTCTGTAAGCTTGCACAAGCGACAGACAAATGCTTGTCAAAAGAAAGTGTTTGGCGGTGTTAAGAAACTTTTTTGAATAAGAAAATAAAAACGTGAATAAAATGCAAATAAAATACTAAGAATATGAGGATGAAAATCACCACCTCAGTGCTTGTAAAAAGTACTTTATAGGAATATTGCTTACCAAATATATTTTACATCTCTCTCAATTACAACACTCTATAAATATCAGTTTTATTTGAAAAATTCCTACTAATAATTCTCTATGGATGAATGAATTGCTACTTCTTCATAGCTCAACGATCAATCGTCAGGCATTTCCGACATGATATCTTGCAATCGGTCATACAACTCACTGTGATTGTTTCGCTCCAAATTCTCCATCAACTAAACAAAAGAGAAAAAAAAACGAATGACGATGCAGTCAAAACACCCTGCAGAAAACTTTGTTAACACAAACCTTTGAAAATGTTAGTTCAAGATGGCCGGAAAATGCACTCAAAATGAAATTTTATTCCGAGAAACGGAATGGACAAAGCAGAAATTTATCGGAAAATTTATAAAAAGCCATTTTTCAAAAATCTATTGCTGCCGGTGGTCCCGGCAATGAAAAGTATTCTCAGTGTAGTAGAATACCAAACTCTTACCTGCACTTTATACGCCTCGGCATATTCCATTAGAGCACGCGCCGCGTTACAGCTGTTAAAATAAGCACCATGATTCTGAAAAATGAGATTAAGAATGAAGTCAATTAATGTACATGTCAATTAATGTACAGGTGAATGAAATAGGCTGTTTCTGCTGATTGGTTAATTTCACAAATATCGTTTGCGGGAAAATTTAAATTTGAAATTTTTCAACTCAGTGATATCTGGCCGGTTTGAACGGATAACTGACGATCAATAGAACGTTCAGTATTACCCTCAACGTGAAACGGCCAGCCAGCTTTATTACTTCTGGTACAGGATACAACAAAAATTTTGACATAATGGATGTTACCTTAGAAATCCCATCCAATATTTGAAAGAAATCTTCATTTTCAAAATCTTGACTTGCTACATCTTCATAAAATCTAAACACAAAACGAAAAGTAGTAAGTGTCACTAGTTGCTAAGAGCTACTTTGTTATAATCATGTTTTGATAGGAGGAATATCGACAAAAATATCAAACCATCAAACAATTTGTTATCTAACTCAAAGATGTAGAAGCCGAAAATACTATTTCACATCAAGTGATGTATGCACTGTTTGGAACTTTTCAGTACAGCGTACTGCACCTTTACCATTATCATCACCATACGACAGCAAGTAAATGGTTTATTAATTAGCAATTTACGTACTTTGTAACTTTCTTTTTGTATTCAGGAATTTCCTTGGCATACAGCAATTTGTTTGAAGGGGAATCTTTTCCCAGCCTGTGCTCGTCTGGTGAACACGAATCCATGAACAGCTAAAATAAAAATATATTTCTCTTCACGTTTCAATTTACAATAGGTTTTGTAGCAGCCATTGAATCGAAAAGACTCGAAATCAACAAGTTAATTTCCACTAATTTCTAACTAATTCAACGTGCAGATAAAACACAGGCACATACCTGGGCGATAACAGAGAGACAAGAGTCAACAGTATTTGATTTTTTGATGTCGAAAACGAAGTTGGGATTCTTTATTATGTTGATCCAAAAACGAAGCGGTAAACTAAAAAACAAGAGAGAGAGAAAGTCAACAAACTTCCAGAAACAGTATATTCTGATGACAAAGGAAGAAAATAAAGAGGAACGAAGTTAGTTACCTGTTATTTTTCCAAGTGTGTCTGACTTCATCCTCGTTGATGTCTAAGGTCATTGCTTGTGCGTCCAAGAAGTCGAACAGGTACTTGACGGAGGGAGGAATAGTTCGTCCACCCTCATGTAAGCCAAAAATGGAGTCGAATAACTTGTTGACGAAAAGTTGAAGAGTTTCCTAAACGAGAGAACTAAAGGAAATCAATGTATGCTATTAGCAGGGCAAGCGAATCCCCTTTAAAAATTTAATGATTTTGTCTTTTTCTCAGACAGATAACTTATACATTCATGTCTGGTTATTCTTCATTCTTAATACGGGCATTTACACTGGATCTTTTGATAACGCACAAATTGAACAGGGAAAACCTTTTACCTTTGTCTTGAGTAGTCTGGTCAGGTAAACTTCTGCCATCATTTTGCTGTGTCTCATATCTTCTTTTTGTTCTTGTGGGTAATCTGATGTTTTCACCTAGAAAGAAAGAATTTCACTTTTAAATGAGGCTCAAAGATGCAAATACGAAGGATGAAATACATGGAGAAAGGGAGGAGCGATAATGAAGCAGAAACTTACGATATGGAAGAGTTTCGGTTCATTCCCTTCGATGTGATGAAGTAAAGGTGTGCTTGTACTGAAGTTCACTGATGGCATTGACGTGTTGTTCGATAATGCTAAAAGTGACAACAAAACAAAATTTGAGGATTTTCAAATAAGTACATGCTCCGTTGATTTAATTAATGGTATTTAAGATATTATAATTTACGTTATTGTTTTAGTTATTTAACATTTGATAGAAGTTATTTAATATTTAAATTTAATGCTGAATAATGTAGTGTAGAAAATAACAAAATTATTAAAATCTTATGAAAGCGAGACGAACCTGTTTCACTTTTTCCAATCTCCTGTATGGACCTTAGAGAGTGGCTAAGAATTCTTCTCTTCAAAGAAGTTTTGTTAACTCGTTGTGTAGGAGGACTGACTGTCAGAAGAATCCCTGAATGTGTTTGTATATGCATGGAAAAGAATTGTTAAAGGTGTTAGTTAGTACAGGTTAGTTTAGTAGGAATTAATATTACCATTTCTGAAATGTTAATCAAGGTTAGATGATTTATTTAATTAGCAACCCTTACAAAGTTTTCTAATAAAAAAAATAAAGAACGGGAGTAATGGATTGTGAAGAGCATTATACCTGAAGCAGATTCATTCAGAGAAATATTATGTTGAATGGCACTCCCTGAAGCCAGCCTCAAATTTGTCTGGTCTTGGACCTGAAAAGTAATTCAATAATTCCGTTAAACACGTCAACAACTAATCAATCGATGAAGCTTAGCCTTAATAGATGGAAAACATCGAGTTTTCTTCCTGTCAAAATAAACTTCTTACATTATAATGCTGTAGAGAGTTGATTTTTTTGTATTCCCCTTCCACTTTACTAGTACTATCTTCATCTTTAAATATGGTGATCGCTCCACTCGCCGAAGCAAAACCTGACAAAAAGAAAGCAAACAAAAGCCGGTGTAATCAAACTTTGTAAGTCTTGCATTTATAGATTTATGGTTCAGAACTGAATATCTTCTGAAATGAAAAAAGCAAGGTTTAAGAAGAGTGAGAAAAGAAGTAGACCAACCTAGTTCCAGTTCTTCCAGACACGGCCATGATGAATATGGTTTATCCTGAAAACAAAACAAAACAAAACAAAAAGTCAGATCAAAGTGACATCGACGAAGTGACCAGAAAAAAAGAATTAAAAGTAATAACAAAATCAAATATTATTATGGAACTAGAAATATACCTTGTAAATAAATTTGATGATTTTTTCTTTGGTTTGGGTGATGGTATCGCAAGTCAGTACAGGTATTCCATTAAAAGATTCTTCTCCACCATCATGAATGTATTCAACGTTAATCGAAATGCTCTGTGAGAAAATAAGGAAGAAATTCATTCATGCCGTGGGAAGAAATAAGAAATTTTAAAAATCAAACATATTCTTGAAGTTTTACAATCCCCTTACCTTGAAGTCGATTTTTTGTCGAAGAAGTTTGTCTTCACTGAGAGAATTCCTTGCATCAGAAGTGATCGCATCAACGGGCTCCTTCTCGAGCAAAATATTGATGGCAGTGAACAGATTGAACAACGGCTCTCCGACATGATTCTCCAGAAAGCTGTGGAGTGTGTATGCCAACCAATTAGTCAACAGTTTCTCTGCAACTGATTCCGTTCTTCGTAACAAAAGTTTTGGGCGCTTCTTGCCTGGTTTCTTTATCAAATCTTTCAGCAGCTCCGTCAATATTCTACAAAGGATACACAACTTCACGTTCAGCGTAAAACATATAAAAAACATTACAACGACGAGTGTAACAATGCCAAGAACTGTTTACATGTTTACAATGGCTTGAAATCAAAAGACAAAGATCTTACTCGGTGACGTATCGAAGATCATCTTGTAGAGATACCATCAGCAATGAAGCAACGGCACACCTACACAAGAAAAATATTTATTGATCTTAAGTGATTGTCGTATACCTAGACAATACCCCTCAGATCTCGATCCCCAAACAGGCTTTAACCCAATAAGAGGTAGAATAAGATTTGGAAATAAGTGCTTTTACTGTACCCTTGTTTGAAATAAGAGCTCCACAAGAATTTGCTCGTTCCAGTATTTTTCTATTTTCCTATCACACGCACACGATGGTTAAAGGGAAATTCGTTCTCATTTTACGTTTGACGTTTAGAATTCGTTATTCGATTAGTTAGAACTCATGGCGTTTAGTTAGGCCAAGGCCAACCCCCTCAAAGCGTTTCACTTTTTTATTTTCAAAATGTCAGTGAAAAAGCATATACAATTGAATTGAGTCAATTTGAGGGGGGGTGTTCATTCGGAATTTGAACAGATTTGAATGTTAATACACCTTTCCCGTAATTCAAACTTCAGAAATTGCCCGGGAAAATGTGCGCTCCACCGTTGTGTATAAAATTGTTTGGGAGGTAAACGAACGCGTTTTTGCCTGCGAGGGGTGAGGGAAAGTGGGTTTTCAGCTTATTTTGATCTTCTCTGGCGAAAGATTTTCAGGGTGGTAAAATATTATGAATAGATTGAACATACTTAAATTTGAGGGGATTTTGTTCGACAGAACTTAAGAAAAGCTAAAAAAAACAGCTTTCCATAAGGAAACGTAGGCAAAAACGGGTTTGTTTACCTCCAGAGACCAAACGGTGGAGAGCATCAAAATAATGCGCGCATTAGTTTTACGAATTACGGGAAAGGTGTATTGAAAGGTTGAAAACCCGCAGCTTTTGAATTTTGTTAAAGCTTTATTCACCAATGAAAAAGTTCTCTTTTCCATAGAATCACTTTTGTACCTGTCGTTCATTTGGAATGCAGATTGTCCTTCAAGAGTGCGAACAAAATTCAGAAGGAAATCTTTGTTTTTCAATAACACGATGAGAGAACGCATAGATCCTTCCCATTCTGGTTTGCTGTTTATCTGAAAGAAAAGATTTCAAAATATTAGTGTTTGAGAAGTTCAGAGAATGGAATGTGTATACATAAAATTTTCATGGAAAGTCAGGGGAAAATCTAAAATTGCTATACAAGATTATGAAGATGTTGGTTATTCGAAGTGAGGTCAAAACAACAAAAAAGGTTCAACATACATTTGCTTTCAGGATATCGTGTTCAAAGACACCAGGATAAAGCACACGCATTGCATATTGTGGAAAGTCCAAGTATGGTGACTTCATTTGATCAACATCGTGCGTTAAATCGGTGATTTCCGTTTGGTATTCTGCAAAAGCTGTCAAAGAAAAGAAATCTCATGATCAGCGACAGTGACCGATGAAGAAGAAACAACAGCATATTTCATAACCATGTGGTAAAATGATGATTTAAAAAAGTAAAGGATAATACCTTCTTTGCACTCCCTGGCATATTGTGATTCCATTCGATCCATGCGAAGACGAACTTGTTCATCGTTCTCCCTGTCCCTTTTCTTGCGACGAATGCGCATGTACACACAGGCGATGACAATAATGAGAAGGATCAAAAACAATGCGCCCACCGTCAGCCCGATGATGAGTTTGATTTGCTCCTCGTTATCCTCAGGACTGAAGAATTGCACAAAACCGAGGTCGTACGTCAATCCGCCTTTACCGACCAGTACCTTAAAAAGAGGTTATTAATAGAGGAATTAAGACCTGGGAAAAAGAGGGGAGTTAAATAAGTCATTTTTAAGGGGGGGCTTAGTACCCCTCTGCCCACTATGTTATGGTTTGCACCCCTCTTTCTCTTTAGGGAAAAGAATGAGAAGAAGTTTTACCTGTATTGGAGCTTTATTGATGTAAGGGGATGCTGCGAGTACTTCACTTTCTGGTGGTATGGTGCACACCAATCGCTGAAAAGTAACAACAAAATAGCAAATTGGAAGGTCTTAAAGGATCACTTCCAGACCCATAGTAAAATAATGGAACAGTTCCTGATGATGACTAATCTCTTTCGAATAAGATAGGGTTTAATTAAGGGCTCTGACCATAGTCCAAAAATTGATCTTGGTATTTGAACATAAAAGTTATATTTCAGGTTCCTTAACACCTTTAACAAAGAATTGCCTTTATAAATTGCTTTTTAATCGAATCCCTTAAGAGTAATTAAGAAGTTAATTGCAAAAATGACGTTATGAACTTTAAAAAGATGTTAATAATATGGTACATCACCCTCTTTTACAAAAAGTGCTTAGTTTTAATGGGTACCTTAACGGGGAAAACTTCGTCGGGGAAAATTTTCGTCGGGGAAAAATATTCGTCACTTGCTGGTTTTGGTAAACGCATTAAGGCCGGGGAAAATTTTCGTCACTTTTCCCCGACGAAGTTTTCCCCGATAAGGTAATTAACTTTTTTGTTTCAAAATTTCTTTACACTGTCCGCAAGAATTTTTCTAAAAAGAGGTGTCAAAAGTTATGACAGTTTTTTAAGCAAAATCCAGATGAAAAATTGATGAAAAACCACTATTTTGAAGATTTTGAGACAAAGAAGCATTTACAAAAATTTTTCCGCAAAATTTTTTATTGTTCGGTAAAAGATACACAATCTACTGCGAAAAATTTTTCAAAATGTTTTTTCTTCGCCGAAACTAAGCTCTTCAAAGTTGAAATACTCTTCCTCGCTAAAGTCTTCATTTTCTTCTTCATCAAATTTTTTCAATGCAATTTTTGAATTTTCAGATTCAGGAATAGTTTGTCTAACAGAAAATGTATAACATGCCATAGTTTTGTTGGTTACATCAGTCAGAAAACACATTTCAAACACGTCAATTATGAAAAATTCACTATGGTCAGAGCCCTTAAACGATATTCCAGAAAAGTCAATAAAAACTACAATACACTCACTCTATCCAGATCAGTGACTTTACAAGGGATGCCAGCTATGTTGACTTTGACGTCTTCGCTGGCTATCGTTTCAAGATATTCGCCCTAAAGTTTGACAAAAATATCAAGTTAAGAGATACACTGCATTTCGCAACCCTTATTCAAGTTGGGTTAGAATTTAAATAAAAATCAAAAAAGTTTTACATTAACTTACAGTTAAGATGAGGTCATCAGTTTTGACGATTCTGACGCCATCTTCGAATTTGTGGAAAAGGGGGTCTGGCAACACCTGAATCTCATCGAAGTCTTGACTGTAACCATCCAATTGAATATCGGTGGAGATGTCGAAAGAAGACCGCTTATTGGAGATTGCAACTTCCGTGACATTCGGTGTCAAACAGATCACTTTTTCTTCCTGGTTGATTTCGCAAACCTAATTGAAAAAGTCAAGCAGAAAGAAGTCAGAAGATCTAACGTATATTCACAACACGTTTCGACAGTAACCTATCTTTTAGAGGTATGTACTTCATCATATATAGCGCATAGCTTCACCCCTTGGCCGCAGGGGAGGGGCTTAAAGGTTCAATAACAACTGGTACCTAGAAATAGCTTTAGGTCAGGGACCATTTACCAAGCTAGGGGTCAAACTGAAATTGGGGCTGAATACTAAATTATTGAGCTAATTCGGTCACGATGAATTTAGAATAGCAAAAATTTTAGCCTGCGGCCCAAAACTTTGTTCATTTCATAGATTTCGTTATACATTTTTTTCACATTTAATAAAAGTTCTGTCTCAGTAATATCTTTGGGGATTTTTGTCAACAGGCTTATGTTTCATTCAATTGTGCTTTAACGATGAGATTAAAGCACTTCTAAAGATACATCTTATTTTTCAAATGTTCATAGTTTTTCAAACTTAGGGGCCACCTAGAACCTGCTTATAAGCCATATAGCAAGATAGTAAATATCTCACTTAACCCAACAACCAATATCACGAGCACTTACCACCTCAAACGTCGCAAGTTTCAAAGGAGATTTTGTGGAGAAGATTATTTTGACGTTTTGAATGATGTTGAATCGAGCTCCTTCCACAATAAACACTTGCCCACCACTGAAAGTCAATAGAAGTTGATTATTGAATAAAAGTTGTCGCATGTCGATTTTACTCTCAAAATTTGAAAACAACCCTTTGAAAACAGTTAGAAAACGTCGGTTGAATGATGGAGAAAGCCACTTACCCTGTGATGAACTTGGGATGAATATTTCTCTTGTTGGTGTACAAACGAAACACAGAGGGATTTTTCTCATATTTGAATGTTTGTCCTTGGAGTCCGGGCACGTCCCATTGATCCATGGTGACTTTAATTCCATCATCCCCGACGTTCCTTTTCCTTCTTCGACGTCGTTTATCTGTTTGGCAGTTGATCCGTGCCGAAGTTTGACAAGTGATTAGTTCCCTTTGGTGTAGAGAGGCATTTAAAAAGATAAATTTAATTATTCAGAATACCATACCAAGTGCTAAAACACTTTCAATGGAGATTAGATAAAATATTTGGATAGTTACATTGAAACAAACCGTAGTACCTTGTAGCGTTGAGATTCTTACAAGGTGAGGCGCCAACAGTTACTTCCACTTGGTTTGCAACGTCCAAATAATTTCCTTTGAACCTCAATGTTGTCCCTCCAGAACATGTCCCAATCTTCGGCGAAAAGGATGTCACCTTTGGTTCCTATCATGAAATGAAGAGATTTTTTTTTTCTGTTAGAAAACAAAAGTCAAAGCAGAGAGGAAAGAAAATGGAAGGTGCTGATCAAACGACAGCACTCATTTACCCGATAGTAGAAGTTAGGAAAGGTGCCAGTTTGATTTCCGCTAGGCTTTCTGACCAGAATGTCAACACTTCCCTCTCTCGGACCGCCACTGTAACTTGACAAACAAACAATGCTGAAAGAAAGAAAATATCATCAGTGATCATTCAGAAAGGTATTACAGGGTTCCCAGAAGTTTCCTGAAATATTTTGGGTATGGAGTTAAAATCTACATTTTTCCCACGACAAGAGCTAGAAAAGGTTAATTTTCCCTGACTTTGAACGAACGTTGATCTTTTTTCCCTGAACTGAAACAAATTGAGTCATAAAGTTCTTTTGAAGCAAATTCAATTATCGTGCTATTCGTAAAGCTGAGATCAGTTTTTTAATCATCTGGAAAATTGAGCCCTTGGAAATTCACCACAAGGTTTCTACAACAAAATTCTTTAGAGCTGAGTATAACAATCGACGTAATTTCACAGATTAAAATTAAAAAATTCTTTCTGTATCTTTCGGTATTTTGGTATTTCGATCGTTATACTGATAGCCAGCAGTGAGTGAGTCAAACAAAGGAAAAAGTAGAAATGAGAAAAATGTTTACTAATTTCTTTTGGAGTCTTGAGTTTTGGTGCAAGGTAAACCAGCAAGTGTGACGGAAAGAACATCATCAGTAGTGACGCCAAGATCTGTCCCTTCAATGATGACTTTCGTATTTCCTCCTGATGAAATCTCAGGCGGTGTCACCTAATAAAAAAATGTGTTTAGGTTCGGTAGTTCTTGGTTTAAGAATGAATGCAAAATATGGCATCATTCAAGTAAAGAGAGAAAATCTACCTTTGTAATGATGGGATTGGGACAAATGGTGGTTAATCGATTGAGACATTGTTCTTTGACACCGCATAGAGACGTCCCTGAGCACCAACCACATTGCAACACTGTTGGTGATGCCAAACATGAACTGCAATCTTTTCTCTTGTAATCACATTTGTACATCAACACTGCAAGGGAGAAATATGTTTCGTTTAATATTGCGCAACAAGCAGACACACTATAAAATGATCAAACAGATGGAGTAGCAAAGATCGATACCTTCTAGCTCATTAGTGAAGATTTGATTTGTTCCATACGTCACGTCCAGCTTTGCCGTTGTCGAATTTTCTCCCGAAAAGGTGAACTATGAGAAAACATTCATTTAGATTAGTGAAATGACTTAAAATTAAATAAAATTTTTAAAAGAAACTGGAGAAAAATACTTACAGCTTTCTGATCACAAATCAATTCTTTGGGGTTGCTCAGTTTGGCACTGACGCTTTGAACACTACCTTCTATATTTAAATGACATTGATAACTGGAACGCGATTTCTAAAAAGAAATTTGATTTTTTTAATTGGAGATCTAGCTTTGCATTGATGCTGAATATATAGCTTCAAAGAACAGAACCTTCCAGGCACACTCAGTTCAATTGACGTCAAAGACATATCATAATGACTTACAACAGCAGGGAGCATGTTTCCAACAAGTTTGATAGATCTAGAAACATCACTCGGTAAATATGAAGAATCCACTTCTTTGATTTGTGGACACTGATCGGCTGTATCTGAGGAGTTCTAAGGGAGAGAAAATAATTAAAAAATCCTCAATCGAAGTGCCAATAAGTAATTCTTATTTTGTTCATTTTTATGCCAAGTAGAGTTTTAAAGAACAAACTTTGAATTTTTTAAGCTTAGTTTCTTTGAAAATGACTTACCCCTTCAACAAAGGGTCCTTGACAACTACTTGAACAAGTCATTGAATCAGTGCACCAATTGCATTTGTATGAGCCAGTTGTACATGTCTGACACCTGAAAAAAACAAGGGGAAAAAATTACATTACTGTATTCAATGATCATAATTTCTTTTACAAGATTAGTTTAACAACATTCAAAAAGAGCCAAGGAAAGCAAAATGGAGGGACGAGTATTTCACTTACATTTTCAAAGAAGTGCAGTCGTAAAGTGTGATAGTTGAAGTTGCAATCACTTTGTTGGAGTAAATTAAACTCAGATCAACTTCATCATCCCCTAAGAAAGAAAACACATGTCAAGTGAAGACGGGTTGTTTTAAAAGGTGGTGCCGTACAATGGTGTACCTTATGCTCTACCCTGATTTTTCATTCCCACAGCATTATAACCTACTATCTTCGTAGATAAGCTGACTGTTCAAGCTTTGAATACTCCCCAATAGCAATAAAAATGGTTCCAAAATAATTTTCTTGTTTTGTTTACCATACGCGGAAGAATCTCATGTAGCGTCGTCGTTTCACGAAAAATCTTTGTGCGGGCTTTGAAAGTTTACAGACCAGAAAACGTATTGTTTATGTTATTTCCCTATATTTTCCGATTCGGGTTAGACAGCTTGCTATTTTTTTTGTATCAAAAGACCACAGGCTAGCGAGTTCCATCATTTTGATTGGCTTGATCAAAGGTTACATCATTTTGATTGGCTTGATCAAAGGTTACATCATTTTAGACCAATGAAATTCGTTTAATGACATAACATTGGTTGTTATAAACAAGATGGATGTTTTCGTGATTTTCCCTAAAAATTACCGAAACCTCCGCCAAATTATGTAGTTCCTCCCAATTGTCAAAATTCTATTTTAGTTATGATGAATTTCATTATCCCCATGTGGAATTATTGTAGTGTTGTTAATTACTGTGGTGAAATGTTATCTGCACTAAAATTCAATAGATCATTATTTTATCCCCAGAGAAACTGATGAATGAATAGTGAAAATTAACCCATTTCATAAAGGTAAGGTTGTATTATTCGCGTATTATTTTCCAGTCTGGTCTGTAATTTTTTTGGGTAGACCATAAGGTACACCATTGGGGTACACCATGGTGCGGTACCACCTTTTAAAACACCCCAGTGAAGACATATTTCTACGATGAAAGAATTTCTAAACACCTTAGAGATATGTAATCACATGATAACGAGTGCAATTTAAGAATAATTGCACGAGTGACTTTTTTTGTTATTAATTTTATGAGTCCGAAAGGACGAGGAAATTCGAAACAAAAAAATCAAGGGTGCAATTTTCGAGTTGTACGAGTTATTGTGTGATTACGAGCTAATCGCACTACTTTTTCCCCGTCAGGAATGTAAATTCCAGAGAAAGTCTATTATAATGTAAAATGAATGAGCCGGGTGAACGTGTATTTGATTGATTACCTTTGATTGAAGCAATAAAACCAGGTACTTTATTGAAATCAACAGCTGAACATTGAATCTTGGAGTTTTCCAGTTTGGCGTTCACTTTATAATCACCATTATAAGCGCATTGATAAGAGATATCAGTTGGAATGTTGATCACGTCAAAGGACACCTAAATATTGAGATTGTTACTTGATGAATCAAACTGTTATCAAGTGCAGGATACTGTAATCTTACATACTTTCACTTTCGTTAAGACAACAGATAATGACAAGCTAAATACAAGGAATTGTTTCAAAGTTCCAAACGTATTGCTGCATAAAATTTAGCGCCGAATATTCACCTGTTTCGAGTCTTGTCTAGCTGCAACGTTCGGTTCAATATCATCCATATTTGGACAAGCATCAAAGGAGGAGCTGATGAAATAATTTTTCTTCTTGCTATTTGCACAATTTCTTTCTTCAGTACATCTAAAAACAAACATTTTCGAAATTATATCACCTACCGAAAAAAACAAATGTTTTTTGACATTCATCTAATTGTGAGATTGAAAGGAAAATCTTTCTTCCTTAGCAGGAATTTGGATTTCGGTGAATTTTAATACCGGTATATACAAGAGGTTTTTCATACTGAAAACGAGATTTCGATGCATCAAAAACGTTTGCATATCGAATTGGGGACTTTTTAATATTTTTTATTTATATCCTTTTGAAAAACGGCTCTAATTGCTTCTAATTATTTTCCTATTATATTTTTCCGAGGTAAACAACCAAAAGAGAGACAATGTTTGTATGCTTTCACGTCAAATTTGATACCTTCTTTTTGAAGAGAACATTTTAATTCGTTTAGTTGAGAGACTTTAGAATCATACCCTCCTTCCAAAACACACCAACCACAAGACGGTCCGGCAAGGCAATCTTTGCATGTTTTTCTGCTTTCACATCTTTTCAATGGTACTTTAGCAATCTAAAAACGTTAAAAAAAGCGCATAGAATTCTGAAATGGGAAAAAGGGACAGGGACCACAAGTTTTAAAGGGTTCGATAAAAAATCGTGTCCAAAATAATTTGACGTTTTCTTTTTATTCAAACAAGTAAAGCTAACTGAAATTTTTTATAATTTGGTTTAAAGAATTCGCTTTTGAAGGGTTTGAAAAGGTTAAAAAACACATCAAATAGATGTGATTTATCTTTATTCTTGTATCCCATTAAAGGAGGAATATAAATAAATAGCTCAATAAATCGGCTTTCTAATAATATCATCTACCATGGTTAAAAGAACTAATCGTTCTAGAGCCTAGATAAAAAATAACAAATTTAACCTGAAATAAATAATACTTACAGAGTTATCTGATATTGCAAACAAGTGATCATTGGTGATTTCAATTTTCTTAAACAATCCATCACCAGTTTGCTTTTCTTTGGCATATTGGAAGAAGTCTTTTGTTGATAAGTGAAACTAAAAGTAAACAAGTAATACTTTAATGGACCTACCTATTTATAAAACGAATAATTAGAATTTAATGGAAGTAATGTATAATTTTAAATTTCGATTTATATATCTATTGGAACGGAGAAAGCAATTAAGAAACGCATCGATGTTTAACGGTGAAAGAAAAATAATATCGACACTTTAATCAATCATTCAGAGAAAATTAAAACTGAAGTAAAAAATTTTTTAAGGAGTTCCGGATTCAAAGGATGATTTTTTGGAAATCAAACAATGCTAAGTTTTGGGCATCATCATAAAGAACATTTTTCTGTAAAGAAACAATTAAATAAGTTGAAAAAATGTGACGGAAATGTGAAAAAAACGACGATTTCCGGCACAAAAAATTTTTCGACAAACGGTTTTCGACACCTTTTCGGCAGTACTAATGTGCATCTATGTGCAAAAAATCTCAAAAAACTAATGAGAAAATCTCGAGAAAATCTCAAAAAACCGCTTTTTTCGGGACATTTCCGGTTCTACCGGCCGGAAAAATTTTTTTTTTCGAAAATCGGGCTCCGTCACATTCGAGGGTTTATAGTAATGCACCTTTGTGCAAAAAATCAGAAAAATTGAATGAGCCAATCTCGAGAAAAGTTGGTAACTAACGAACGAACTAACTAACTAACGAACACGGGTTAATTTATAGGACCTCCACCCCACCGGGGTAGGTCCAAAAAACGTACTAGTGCTCCCAGGTAATTTACAAGCAATCCCCTGTTAGCAAATCTCTCTCTCTTCTCTATTCGGTACCAACGATTGTTTAACCGGTACTTTTTCAAAGCGGGCTACACGGCTTTATGCGCAATGCATTGGTTCTTTGGTATGACGGGCCTACACTGCCCAGAGTTGCCCGTCGTTAGGAAAATTCATTGTGACGTCACTTTTTCAAAGGAAAATGAACAATGCGTTGACATCATTTCTCTCATTTTTTATTTCTGACGTAAGAAATTATAACAATTTTTTATCTCTTTTCGCTTGTATTTTTCACTTTATTTCGCTATTTTTCCTGGATAAAGCGCTAAAAATCAACCGAAGCTAAAATAACTGGTTAACAATCATACAATAATGACCGGTTAGTGAGGGCTGTTCTGAAAATATTGCCCTCGGTCTACGCAACAGCGTTGCAAGCTCGGTCGTTACTTGACCTCGGGCAATATTTCTCAGTACAGCCCTCACTAACCAGTCATTATTGTATTAGAAGAGCATTAAATGCCTATTCTAACAAATGGAAGGAAAGAAATCTTTATAAGAGTAAAATTGAGAACACATACCATTTTGATGGAGTGTGATGGGAAAGATAAATAGAGAGAGAAACCCCTATCATGTTCATGACCATCAACTACTCCAATCTCTTCAATCGATTCATACAACAACTTTCCATCAAATTCTTCTGTTACTGCAGACAAAAGTTGGTCCTAAGGAAAGAATGCTCATCATTTTGAATCAACCATTTCTTTTCCATTTCAAGAAAATCAAGTATATAATGCTGTTTGTGCACAAAAATATGCAGTTTAAAGCGTTGTCCAGCAGTAAAAAATGAAGAAAGGAATTTAAAAAAGGGATAACTTACCGAACAAGCTGATTGCTTTTTAAACTCTGACCAAGGAACCAACTTCTGGTCTTTGCAAGATTTGCGGACATTGTTTGCTTTCTCTATGAGATTTTTTATCACGTAGGAGCAAACAGCATACTTCTTTGGCCCGATCTCTGTTTTGAAAATGCCAATCAAAATATAATCGCCAGGTGACGTGTTTGAAAAAACATTACTTGAATTCAATTGTTTTAAAGTACTAGAAACAAGCACATTAAAATTGACACCACCTTTCTGACATAGGAATGGCATTTCGACGTAGTCGTTCAGTTTATTGTCTTGAAATTTGATTTGGATTATCTTGGATACATTTGGTGGGTCTGACGACTGAAGATTCTTTTGAGTTGTTGTGAAGTAAACATTATCACCAATTTGAAACGACGATTTATAGTAGACCTTGTACATAGCTAAACCACTTTTTTTAAAGAAGTAGACCGCTTTGTAGTTGATTTCAGCATCAGGAGAAGTCAAGAACTGATCTTCTGATAATTGATTTCCCAATTTGACAGCCGATATAACAAGATGTTCTTGCCTCAATGGTCTAATGGTCATTGTTTTTGCATTGACAATAAATGTGCTAGACTTTGAATAATTGATAAAAGCTGTCGCAGATGCATCAGGTCCATTAGAGCTAATATAACTTGTGGAGGCTACTATTTGATTTGTATATGCTTTATTTTTGTAAATCTCAGTGATATTTTGCAATGTATCGACATTAAGAAATTGACAAATTCCTTGGTATATACTACCACAAGCAATAATCATAGGTGTTGGTTTTTCAGTGTACAATAATATTTTATTGATATTATCTTCGGGCTCTAAACTTTTCTCTCCCATCATACATTCCAATTTCTCCAGACTTACTGGATGACAGTATTTGTTGTTTAAAACCGGACCATTACTGGTTTCAAAAAGTCTGTTTAAACCACTGTCAAATCTAGCTAGCTTGTTTATACCACCAACATAAATATTGTCTTTATGAATCAGCAAAGTAGTTGCTTTAAAGTCTAAAGTCTTCATTTCTCCATCAACAATGATCACAATGTGTGAAATAACCAAAACAAAGTTAATCAAACATCCCATCTTTTTAAGTGTCTTCTCATTTACCTAAAAACATTGATATTATATAGCCTCTAAATGAACAAGTAAAAGTAAAAAATTTGTCTTTCTCCTGCCCCTTTTACAAGTGAAGGTAAGTCATTTTTTCTCAGTATGATTAGAAATATTATAGGAGGAAACAGTATTAACTATGACGAAAAGCATTAAAACTTTAAGTCCTTTCAGTCAAACAGAATCATTAAGTTATCTGTCTATGATTCTTACTGGGATTAAAAAAATGATTCAATGAAAGATTCTGAAATAAAAAAAGATAAAGAAGATTTCAACAGAAAAGACAATCGATTAAGAAAAAGGTTAACTACTTCTCAATTCAATCACATGAATGTTCTAAGTATTGCTTATTAAAAGTAAACTGTTTCACTAAATAATTTTTGCCAAAAATAACCTATAATTGTGAAAAAGGTTATCAAGTTATTTAAATCGTTTAAAACTTGAATTCTCATCATACTCTTTATAATTTGAAATTATCTTAACATGAAAATATTGAGATTTGCAAGAATCTTGTCTGACTTTTCTACTCTGTAGAGATGCTAAAAGAAATTCAGAAGGGAGGAGGGGTAGGAGAATTTTTTGTGGAAAGGGGAAAGTTTTCAGAAAGGAGGGTTCATCTAGAAAGGAGGAGGTTGAGCTGTCAGTGGTTTGTTTTTTGTATTTTCCCAATTTAGAAGTTTGAATTTGATTTATAATGAAAAGTATTTTTTCTTTATGTTATACATTAAGTTTAGATTTCCTTATTATTTGCTTATTTACACTATTTGCTCTTGTGCTTTTTCAGCAGTAGAATCATGGTAGGATTTTAAAAATTTCAGGGGGGGGGGGGGGTAGCATCTAATTTTAAAAGGGGGTAGAGCCTAGAGTAGGGTGTAGATCTAAGGTAGGGGATATTAACCCCCTTCTGAGGTATGATTAGTGTGACAGATTTAAGAAATGGCTGACTTTCACACACACGAGAAAAAGATCAAGAAAAACAAGGCATGAAATTGAAAATGTTCTAACATTTCTTGATCCTTTTCAGCCCTGATTATACCTTTGGAATGTCAAAAGCTTTTTATTAAATGAAAAATTAATTGACAAAAGTATAAAAGCAAGGTATGAAATTGAACTTTTTCAGAGTAGCTTTTGCCAAAAAAACTTTTGGTAATCAGGATATTATGTCATGTTGAATAATTAAAAATTCCAATAATAAAACTGTAACACATTTAAAATGCATAATTATTTTAAATGTGCATTGATATTTTTATGATGCTCGAGTTTTTAATTACTCAACATGACATCTTCCTGACAGTCACGACCCTAAGTATAGCCCAAACACATGCATGTCAGTTTGGGTCACGTTTGGGACTTTCCAAGTTTAAAATCCCTAAATCGCCTGAAAAAGTTTGGACTTTGAATCATAAGCTTGACTTCAGGGGATCCAAGTGTGCAATTGTGCAATTACATTTTCCACCTGAATCCTGCCCTGATTGAGATTGCTTGGACAGATGATTTTGATTAGGGTTTTTTTTAATTCTGGCGCATCCATTCAAGTCTTTTACTTAAACATTTTCTAAATAAATGTTGAGTAAGATAGTCCAACAGTTTTTAAAATTCATCTAAACAATTGGAAGCGAATAAAGTTTTTTTAAATGATAGACTAATTTAAGGATACAATTACACGCTTACTGTTCATTCAAATTATGATAAACGCTTAAAAATTTTAACAATTTTTATAGTTGTGTAATTAGAATTTTATAGATCTCAGTTAAGCGCGCAATTAAGTGGATTTTCCCAAACTATCTGGTTGATTCCTTTTAGAAATTCAGTCTAATACTACAGTATGTAAAATGAGTAGTTTTACACACAGTAAATTAGCAGAAATACTTCCCTAAAAATACACTGTCAGGTGTATGGTGACAATAAAAAATATCTTCATTTATTATGAAAAATTTTCAGGGAGTTGGAAAATTTCTCAGATTTTATGTAGCGTAATGCTATCCATTGTTTTTCCTTTACATATAATGAACAAGACTCGGTGCAATTTTTTCTGTTGCGATTTTGTTTATTTTATTACAACCCTGCCAATGCACTGGACTGTCTGTTTTTTTTTTACTTGTGCAGAAAAGTATTATTAAATTACACAGATAAAACTGTCTGAAGTTACATTGTGCGAATTCTTGAAAGCGGACAAACATCAGACTTTTTTCTTTTTCTGATGCAGTGTTTTGATTGTCCAGTGGTAAAATGTTTTCTCATTCAACACCATTATTTCTTATTTGGATATCTAACCTAAGGATTGTATTTTAGTCAACCATTTTCCATGCTCAAATCAAGACCATTCTTTGTATTTAAAGAAGAAAATGGAAATCAAATTGGGAGTCTATTCTTGACACCAACACTCAACATTTACGGCCACTCTAGACAAAAAAAGTAACAATTATACATGCTAAGTCATCAAGTGGAAATAATGACATCTCCGGAAATAATCATAACTAATAATAGTTTACCAGACCCCATTAGATTACATTAACTATCTATGGTGCCCTAGTTGGAAACTTTAAAGTATATAGTATAACAAATGCTACAAGTTGACATATGTTACCATAAGCAAGTTTACTGGTAAGTGTATTCTCAAAGATTTCTGGATGCTGCAAATGAAGACCTTGCTGGGGTGCTCTTGCCATCCATTCTGATAGTGAATGAACTCATTTGGTAGGGTGTCTTTTTGATCATTGTGTATTTGAAAAAGACTTGAAAAAGATACATTCAGACCATGATGGAGTTTGCTTCACTCTTTTGAACAATTCTTAGATTAAATTTTCAATGTTTTTTACCTACTTACCCTACTTATTATAAAGTCACATCTGAGGAGAGATGTTGAGTGGGAATATTTTTAAAGCTAAAAATCTGACAATAGCTCTTGTAAAATCTTTACATAATGAATGAGCCTTTCTGTATCAAAAACTTTTGTAGAATGAGGTTTTGTTTCCGGAAAGCGACCAGGTGAACTTTTTTATGAGAGTCACCAGGGCGTGCAGTCAAAGAAAAAAATTTTTTTTTCAAACTGAATATTTCAGACAAGTTTAGCTCAATAAACGTTTAGCAAAACGTTCCCTCCTCGTAAAGACAAAAGGCTTTTCGTAAGACAAACAAAGATTCTTGAAAATTTGTGATGTCAATTATAAATATAAATGCTTGTGTCCTTTCTCTTTTCTTTTCATTTGTTGTTTGTTTTTAAAAAGCTTTTGTTTATTTCATGTGCCTTTGATTGCAGATATTTCATAAAAGAGAAAGATTTGTTCCAAACATTGTAAATTTAACGCATTTGCATTTTTTTTCTCAGATAAACAGTTAACTGTATTGCAGTATTCTTCATATTTTTACCTTTGTGTATTTTTCAATAGGATGTTTTTATGCTTGAAAACTTGTATCATTTTAGTCTTTTAAAACTACAAAAAGATCTCATTTCTATAAAGAAAATCAACGAACCAAGCAAAAAAACACACTTATTAGTTTTGTTATTTTCCTTAAAAAAAGGAAAAATCTAAAAATGAAAAAAAAATTTTTTGCTCGACCGGATGAGTTCTTTTTTCGTCACCCGCGTTTCCAGAAACAAGACTATTTTTTTTTGGCCTGATAGAGAAAAATCAACATATTTTCAATAACTAAGGGTCTCTTACAATTGTATAAGTAAACTTTAGTACCTATTTTTGAAGTTTCAAATTTGAATTTTTTGATATGATTTTACACAAAAATTTATTTGTTTTAATAATATTTCATTGCATTTTTTACTTAAATTTTTAAAGTTATTTTTTAAACGAACTTATGATGTGATTGAAAATACTTTAAAATGGATTATATCAGAAAATTTGTGTTTTTTTTTTATATTCAAATCATAAATTTATAAATTTATAACTTTTAATAATGCTGAATTATTTGATGCTCTTTGATTTTCTGGCCTAACTTTATACTCAATATACTAATCACTCTCTGGTCACTCTACTTTGGTCTCTGTTTCTTTTTTTTTTCAGTTTGACCAACCCAACCTTCATATATTCTAATCTGTCAAGTCGGAGCTTCTATTGCAGCCATTTTATTCTCTTTTTCTTCTTTGATAAAGTAGACCACGCCATTTTAATGAAAAAACTGAAAGCAAATGGGTTAAAACTTCTGACATGGATCAAGTCTTTCCTAACCAAAAGCAAACAAGTAATTGTAGTCGATGGTGAAACCTCTGAAGTAGCTGAGACGATTTCTGGTGTCCTTCAAGGCTCAGTTTTGGGTCCATGGTTATTTCCAAGCACTTTTTTACCACCGTTTTACCACTTTTATTCGGTGGCAAAAACTCAATCTCGAATTGAGTTTTTCAAACTCAATTTTGTAAAGAAAAAAATGTGAAAGGTAAATGATGCAAGATAGAGAAATGACGGTACAAAAACTTGAAGGAAAGTCAACTCAATCTATTGTAATGAGTCTAACGAGTAGTTTTCTAAGGTAAAAATGAGCATGAAACATCAAAAAACTTGAAAAGAAGGAATTTGATCTTGCTAAAACCCAAAATTATACTTTTGAAATAATGCAAAAGTCTTGGTTGGATTTTGATTACTCTCTGCGTAATTCTGAGATAACAAAATTGTTGAAGTTGGCAGCATTGGTACCATCAACTGTAGAAGTTGAAAGGTCATTTAATCTGATGAAGCTAATATCCAAAGTAAAAAAAACCTAAACCACAAATCACGGATAGACCTTTTCGCCTTTCCATCCGCCATATTGAATTGTATGCAAAAATTATGGTGGCTGAATTGCCAGGAAGGAATTGCCGTGGTGAAATTCCCTTAGAAAGTATGCAAAACATATGCAAAAAGAAAGTATCAATATAAAACTTACATGCATAATTGGCATTATATTAAAGTGTAATCTTGTAGAAGAAAGATTAAAATTTGCTTCTCTTGAAAACTAAAAATAATTATATTCGCTCATCTCTTTAAACAAGCACTTCAAAAATCAATAAAGTGTAATCTTGTATGTGATGTTTTTTTTTTGTAATCTCCGGAGGGTAAAAGTTGAAGAACAAATCGAGGAACAGAGGAAACAATCAAGGGATGCCAACATCATCGTCCATGGTGTCAAAGAGGCTGAAAACAAAGATGAGAAAGACTTCGTAGCCAAGCTCCTGAGCGATGTCAATATAAATACAGAACCAACGTACGTTTCCCGTATAGGAAAAGAATCTGGTGTGCGCCCAATAAAAGTCGTGTTTAAAGACACACATTTCAAATACAGATTTACAAAACTGTTGAGGGAACTAAAACAACATCAAAAGTACAACAACGTTAGCATAACGGACGACCTAACCAAAATGGAAAGAGAACAAGTTAAAGAGTGGCGAAAAAAAAGCGAACGAAATGAATCAAGCGATGTCGGAGAAAGATCATGTATTCAGAGTCCGAGGAAGTCCTCGTGACAACTTTATTTTAAGAAAATATTTTGTAAAAGATCGGTTTAAGAGGCCCAATGAGCGCCTGAAACCGTATTTCTCTTTAAATATATAAATGAAAAATAACATTAGACATAAATTCAAACTGAAAAATCATCAGCGAAGGTAAAAAATAATCCTTATTCGGCTGACGGTAAATTATTCTCCTGGGAATAGAGCCGCCAAATGATCAAATCAAATCATTGATAATGTGTGTAATAATGTCATAATTACTGCTTTTCAGTTTGCGTGTTTGAAAGTTTGATGTGTGTACTCCGTCTTCGTGGAATTTCTTAATGGCATGAAAACAGAATATGCTATGTCTTTAAGAACAAATTCCTAAAAGGCTTTTGTTCTGTTTTGTTGTTCTGTGAATATTTCTTTTTGGATTGAGAAATTCCAAGTTTAATTGTTCTAATGATTATAATCTATATATTAATAGCGGTGCTTTGTGTGTCTGTGTGTCACCACTTTTGTTTTCGCTTTGTTTGTGTTTTCAAATTATGACTTTTAGTCTCTTGCTCCACAAATTTGTTCTATTGGATTCGCGCCATTTGCAAAAGATCGGATAGAGCTTGGTTTAGACTTAGTTTTGAAATTTAAGGCCCATCTACATTTAGTAATTTTAATTTCTGCCCAGACATATGCCTTTTTCTCTCTTCTTTTGTTTTAAATGTTTTCGAATGTATTTGACGATCGTATTTATTAATGACATTCGAATTCTTTTCAAAACAAAACAATTTCATTTCATAGAAAGGAATATTTCAAAAGTAAATCAAAACATACTCTTGTCTCCCGAATAGACGGGGGGGGGGGGGGTCCGAATAAGCAGGGGGGTAGGAAAATTTTCTAAATTCTAATAAGCGGGGGGGGGGGGGTTTGAATTTGAAGACAGATTTTAAAACTGATATCAATTTTACCAACAAAAAAGAAACTTTAACAAATAAACACGTAAAATAAGAACCAATACTAACAAAAAGGAAAATTTTAACAAGTTTAAGGTTTATCTATATACTGTAATAAAATATTGAAAAAATATTCAATCTTAATCTTTTAAAATGCGAGGATGATTCAGAAATAATGTCCTTCATGGATATCCTCGATTCTAATCTTATACTTCCACAGATCCTTTTACCAACAAGAATAACTGAGGACTCAAGGACTCTCATTGATAATATTATTTCTAGCCCATCTGATAATGGAACTGTATCTGGCAACATATGCTTTTCCATATCAGATCATCTCCCCCAGTTTTGTCTCTTTCCATCATTTGAAGGTAAGTTTCCCGGAGAAGATAATACTTTTTTTCAGCAAGACTGGTCTCGTTTCAACCGAGAAGAATTTATTCTGGATTTTCTTGAAGTTGATTGGGACACCCTTTTTTTGAGATTTGGTCATAATCCAGACTCCTGTTTCAATATTTTTAATGACAGAATGAAAGTACTTGTAGAGAGACATCTACCCACAGTCAAACTTACCAAACGTCAAGTTAGATCAAAAACAAAACCATGGATAACGCCAGGAATTTTGAAGTCAATCAAAAAACGTGACCACTACCAAACAAAACACGCTAAGGCTAAAACTAAGGAGTCCAAAGATCGACTCTATGAATTATATCGTAGGTATCGAAATATGATAGTCACTTTGACTAGACGTAGTAAAAAAAACCACTACATCAGATATTTTGATTTCCATTCGAAAAACTCTAGAAAAGTCTGGTCTGGTGTTCGCGATATAATCTCAACAAGGGCTAACTCAGAATCACCCATTTCAATCATCACAGGTGACTCTTTGACATCAGATCCTGAGAAAGTAGCCAATTCCTTCAATGATTTTTTCACTACTATAGCTGATTCTATTCGTGAAAAAATGCCGCCTTCTTACAATCACTTCAGCAGTTTTCATGAAAGATCCAAATCTGCATTCCATCCTCTTAGCACCAACCACTAATCAAGAAATTGCGAAGGTGATTGGCTCTTTCTCAATAAATAAAGCAAGTGGTCCTCATAGTATTCCTATAAAAATCCTTAAACTTTTAAGACTTGATATTTCTGTGCCAATATCGGCGCTGATAAACTACTCCTTTCTCAGTGGTATTTTTCCCTCTACTCTCAAAATATCCAAAGTTTGTGCCTGTCTTCAAACACAAAGGTTCTCCCCTTGAAGTCTCTAATTATAGGCCAATTTCACTTTTATCTAACATTGAAAAAATTTTTGAGAAAGTGATGTACTCACGTCTTTCTGATTTTCTTGAAAACCATAATCAAATCTACTCTCGACAATTTGGTTTTCGTAAGGCTCACTCTACTGAGCATACACTCATTAATATTGTCGAACGTATCCGAAACTATCTTGACAATGGTGGGTTTGCCTGTGGTGTATTTGTCGATCTACAAAAGGCTTTCGACACAGTTGATCACGAAATCTTACTTGAAAAACTCGATCACTACGGAGTCAGAGGCATTGTTAATGACTGGTTCCGATCTTACCTCACTAACCGCTCCCAGTATGTTTCTCTTTCAGGCTCAAATTCCCTTTTAAAATCTATTAATCATGGAGTTCCTCAGGGTTCAGTCTTGGGTCCTCTGCTGTTCTTGTTGTATATAAACGATCTTCACCGCTGTATAAGAACCTCTGAAACATATCATTTTGCTGATGATACTCATTTACTAAATTTTTCAAAAACTGTATGGAGTCTTTGTGGGAGGGTTAATGCTGATCTCAGAGTTTTAGTCAGCTGGCTTAATGCCAACAAAATTTCTTTGAATGCTAGCAAAACTGAGTTTGTTATTTTTCGTTCCCCTTGGAGACAGATGGACTGTATTCCAAGAATTAAGCTTTGCGGGAAAATTCTATCACCAAGTAAGAGTGTGAAGTATTTGGGTGTTCACCTTGACAATCATCTAAACTGGAAGGTTCATACTTCTTTCGTTGCTGCTACATTGAGAAGGGCAAATGGGGCAATATCCAAACTTCGTCACTATGTTCCAATTCACATCCTTCTAAACATTTATCATGCAATTTTTGCTTCTCATGTTCGCTATGCTAGTCAACTCTGGGGACTGTGTGACAATACTGTCACACATAGAATTCTTACTCTTCAAAACACTGCACTAAGACTCATGACCTTTAGTGAACCAAGAACTTCTGCCACTCCCCTGTTTGCTGAACTTAAACTACTCAAAATCTTTGATCAGGTGAAAGTAATGAATATCTTATTTATTCAAAAATACCTCCAGGGTAATCTTCCATCTGATGTCCTATCAACACTTAATTTTGATGAAATTGATCACAAAACTGGCACCAGGGGCAAAGCTATTAAACTACTAAAACTTTCAACGGTCAAAACCACAAATTTTGGACTTAACTCTTTCTCTCGTCTTTCGTCAAAACAATGGAATGAGTTACTAATAAATCATCCTGACACTGATTTTCACAACCTTGATACTGATGAACTAAAATCTTTAGCTACAAAATTCTATTTAGACAAATACAAAGCTGAAAACGAATAATCTTTGTGTGTGTGTGTGTGTGTGTGTGCGTAATTGTGTGTGCATGAGCTTAGTGTGTTTTCCCAGGGTGGGAGGGGGGTGGGTCGTGTAACAGGAAGAACTTTATAGATAAAACTACTCAAAGAAATTTTCATAAAATAAAAGTAAAAATATTTCTTATATTCATTATTTTGTGTCACTATTAATATTATGATAATCGTTTATTCATTTGTTCTTTAGTTCTGTAATAATTTTTCAGTTTCTTCTAGGTTCCCCATTGTATTAGAGAAATCTATTTTTTTTTGTAAGGGGTTATCCTGCTGTGTTGCAGCGAAAATATATTCAATTCAATTCAATTCAATTCAATTGAATTATTCGAGTTAGCGGGGGGGGGGGGGTGGATTTCTGTTCTCTTAACAATAAGCGGGGGGCGTCTGTTCAGGAGACAAGAGTAAAAATCAAAAAGTTTGAGAACAACAACAGCATTCAAAGGGCGATATAAAGCATAAGAAAAAATTAGTTCACTGGTTCTTTCTTCTTATAAAAATATTCAAGTCGTTGTGACTGTTAAAAAGTATGTACGTCATTTTTTATGTTTAAATTCGAAAAGTTACGACAAGGGTTTAAAAAAGCAACTTAGAATTGTCTTATTTTATTTCAATCTGATAAAAACAAAGAGTTGCACTATTCTTTGTGACCTTCCCACTTTTTCCTGAAAAATTGTCATTTAAACTGGACGGCTAGCGAGAAAAATAACTACCTGCAGAGTCGTTTCAAACGACACTGGTACAGTAAACGATGCTTTTTCTGATAACTTTTGACTTAAACAAAAAATTATGTCACGTTAAAAGATAAGACACCCAGGGAAAGTTAGAGTTAGACGTTGTAGAGATTTCTTTTTTTTATTTGATCGCTTTTTTAAGCCAGCTTCAACATCCAAAGGACTTTTAGTGCATTCAGCTACAGCTTAACCGGCGTGCGACGCCGGGTACCGGCTAGTATTTATTTATAAGATCAGATAAGATGCTTTGTTGTCTTTTTAATCTTTGTGTAAACTTGCATATGTTTTGCATACTTTCCAACTAAATCCAACCACAGCTTTTTCGTTCCTCTATTTTTGTATACAATTCAAGATGGCAGATGGAAAGGCGAAAAGGTCTATTGAAACAAATATATGAAGGGCAGGATTTTACAGCTGCACGTCGTGCAAGGCACTGAGAGGCCACGGGTGCCAAAAAGAAGGGCTGTTTGAAATACTGCAACCTCATTGGTGGAAATTTGATAAACAGCTGCAAAGAAGCGCTGGGAAGCAATCAGTAGAAGAGACCACTTTCATTTTTGTTGCAGATTTCTATAAAAACTTCTCTCAGGTCAGGGATAAGTTGTCAATTGTACATGTACACATGTGTTGTGTCAACTTGTCAGCATTGTATTGTTGTAAAGGAAAAGATAAAGGAGGTAAGGCTAGCGTAGTTTCTAATCCTGATATAGTACAGTCAGGCACATCCTGGCAAATGAACGGGGTGAGCATTTGCATGGGGTATTGTCACCCAGTGTAAATGAGATACCTTAAGGGAAGAAATTTTTGCGAGAAGAAATTTTCGCGGAATTTAATTTCGTGAATCAGAGTTTCAAAATGGCAAATTTCGCGGAATTTAATTTCGCGAATAAGCCGATTTTAAAAGTTTCACGGAATTTAATTTCGCGATTGAGAAGAATTTATCAACTTAGATTAACTTTTAAGCATCACGAAGTTGTTTATATTTGTTTATATTTGATAAAAAATACACGTTATAATGCTTAAAAATCAATTGTGTCCATCTTTTTTGGTAATACCAGGTCAAAAACAACAAAATAAAAGAAGAATTTGCAGAATTTAATTTCGCGATTTAACAATTTTGGTGTGTTTAGCGGAATTTAATTTCGAGAATTACGCCCAAATTCGCGAAAATTAAATTCCGCGAAAATTTCTTCCGCGAAAATTTCTTCCCTTAAGGTAGGACATCTCAGGATAAAAGTGCGAAAATGAATAATGAACTTCAAACTGAAAAAGGGAAAAAAGGAAGAAAACTGGGAACTTTATTTTTTCATTAAAAGTTTCTTCAATCTTCGAAGACAAAATTGACCCATGGAAAAAAAATTTCATCTATGCAGTTCTTTGAAATGAAGCAAAATATTTCCAACCCGGTTCTATTAAACTGGGTATTCGGCGCTATTACGTCACTTTCGTTTTCAACCCCGTTCATTTGCCAATCGTCGCAAGTGAAAAATACCCCGTTCATTTGCCAGGATGTGCCTGACTGTAGTAGTTTAAAGGGATTATACAGTGTTATATACACCCGACTCGTCTGAAACTGATGTCAGCAAAATTTTAATAAAAGAGTCCTTTCAAATAGACCTTTGCGCCTTTCCGTCCGCCATCTTGAATTGTATGCAAAAATACAGGAACGAAAATGCCGTGGTTGGATTTAGTTGGAATGTATGCAAAACATATGCAAGTTTACACAAAGATTAAAAAGACAACAAAGCATCTTATAAATAAATATTATAATCATTAGAACAATAAAAGATAGAATTTCTTAATGCAAAAGGAAACATTTATAGAGCAACAAAAGCCTTTTAGGAATTTGTTCTTAAAGACATTGCATATTTTGCATTATTCCCAGGAGAATAATTTGCCGTGCCGTCAGCCGAATAAGGATTGTTTTTTACCTTCGCGGGTGATTTTTCAGTTTGAGTTTCTGTCTAATGTTATGGTCTTTTGAAGTGCTTGTTCTAAGAGATGAGTGAATATAATTGTTTTTAGTTTTCAAGAGAAGCAAATTTAATCTTTCTTCTATCTACAAGATTTACACTTTAATATAATGCCAATTATGCATGTAAGTTTTATATTGATACTTTCTTTTTGCATATGTTTTGCATACTTTCTAAGGGAATTTCACCACGGCAATTCGGCCACCATAATTTTTGCATACAATTCAATATGGCGGATGGAAAGGTCTATTTGTAAATAAAAGGAAGAAAAAAATCTTGCTCCACATTTTTCTTTATTCATTACAAAAGATTCTATTTATTTCAATCTGCTAATCAAAATACATTATGACTATGTAAAAGGTCAATGGCTTTAAGTTTAGACTTAAGGAGACGGGAAATCACTAACAACTATCAAGTCTGTCTATAGGTCTATAATTTCTGTAGAGCAGAGCAGAGATTGCCCTTTTTCTTGTTCAAAAAAAAAGATTTACCTTTTACTACAAATTACTTATTTAAAAACCATTTGTTGACATTTCATTTAACCTCAATTGACAATCGAAATAGTTTGTTTAATTGAGAGTTCATGTCACTTTATCTCTCGCCCCTTGTACTTCATTCTGGTTGATCATGATTGTTTGTCAGTCAATCAACTCCCTAGAATTCGCCCGCCGGACGCAGTGTAGACGGAGTCATAATTCGATTGGAAAGCGAGGGCAAAGTTCGGGCTATTAATTCATGGTGTGGTTTTTGTTAGGTTTTTGCTTATAAAAGGATTGAGTCATTGAATAATTAAATACATCCAAATTTAACTTTGGTTTTGCTTTACTTTCTGTACTTCTTTGATTGGACATCTAGAGCAGCCTTAAGGGTTTGCAGTCAATTTGTAGTAGGTATAAAAAGAGTATTGTTAATGGTCTCTCTACACTAAGGGATTCCCGTAACTTTCAGTTTGTAAACAAAACGATCGCTTTAACTCAGTCGACTTTAGCAGTAACATATTTTTCGTGATACAAGTACTAACACGTAATATCATGATACGAAAACCTACAGAAGTACAGAAGCAATTTAAAATACAATCCTGCTGTCACGTATAATTGCACGCGCATAATATAGTACAGCTAGACCAAACCTAAAAGAAACAACCAGAAACCATCAACCCGCGAGCCCGTTGACACTCAACAATCAACGCTGCTCAAAAAAAGAAAAGAAAAATATGGCAGTAAAAAGAATTCAGAAAGTAAGTTCATTTTTATATTTTTTCACCTGTAGCTACCTCTGAAGAATTTTGGAAAACATCAAAACTAAGCAGCCAATATGGTTTCCAAAACTTTTATTGGAATTTGCATAAAACCCGAGTATGGCCCGAGCTGGCCCGAGAATTCGGGCCGTGTTCGGGCCACACGCGGGCCACACTGTGCCACACTCGGGCCAATTTTTGAAAACATGATTTAAACAGGCGTGTAATTTCAGGACTGAATTTTTTTAACATTTTCTTTGAGAAAAACTTGGTTTCTCTTATTTATATTAAATATATGAATGTTGTAAATTCATATAAATATTGAATGTCTTATTTGGTATGCAAACATAGTTATAAATATACTTAGGGTGGAAATATATGCTCGTAAACTGGTCCCTGGTTTTAAAGGTTGGCAGACGATATCATCCACCAGGATGCAAGTGAAATTTTTCAATCTACGGACCTAGACGGGGGTTCGGTTATTATCAGTTAGGGTTAGGGTTGGAGCTCGAGAGTCACAATATAAGGCCGAAGGCCTTCTTAGGGGCATCCGGACCCTGTGACCTAACTTAGGATCCCGTAGGGATCCTTGTAGGGGCACCGGTAGGGTTGGGAGCTTTCTTAATAAGGGTCTGTAAATTACACACTATAAGTATTTGTGAATGACAGTATTCTGCCGTGTCTCGTTGGCCCTAGCGGTTAGGCATTGGGTTAGTAAACGAAGGTTGCTTGTATTTGGTGGTTCGAGCCGGGGTCGGAGACCTATTTCACCGGTACGTGCAAATTTCAGAAAAATACTTAGAAAACTAATAGAAACACTAGAGAAAGTCAGAAAATCAGGATAGAAGATAGGAAAGTAGAAAATAGGGGCAAAATAAGAGAGGATGCATCCTGGTGGATGATATCGTTTGCCAACCGGTTTTAAACTGAAGCGTGTCCATGGGAAGCTCGTAAAGTTTTTTTGAGCGATATAAACAAAACAGACAAATCTTATTTTGTACTATTTTGTTTGACTGGACATGCTGAATCAATTTAACATTTAACATGGCCCGAACATGGCCCGAATGACTCGGGTCATGTTCGGGCCAAAAGAATTGATAGGGTCTCTTGGCCCGAACATGGCCCGAAGAGGCCCGAGAATTCTCGGGCCATGTCGAGAGTCGTCTTTCAGGTCTCCCCATGCCATGCTAGCGACTCCAGAAGTCATGCAACTTTCGTTGACGTCAAACCAAATGTTTCATTTTTCCGTGAACTTTGAACCCTTCGAAATTTTTTTCTATGTATGCTGATGCGTTCCGGTTTTTACTAAATGAAAGCCTGTGATCTTAGCTTTCCAGCGGTATATAACACTGTGGAAACGGGCTAGACAGCAAATTGGTAAAATGCCGAACTTTTTGCAACATTTTGAAAATTGTTTACCGACGGGAGAAAAAAAAATTTGCAACTATCGATGAACAAATGTGTCTGGAAACGGAGGAAAATGTATTTGAAGGCTGAAACTTTGTATGTTTATTAGAAAAAGGGTGAGGAATTCAAAAATCACAATCGCTAATTCTAGTTCTTTCATTTTCATGTAGTTTTTTTCACTTTTTTGCTTCTTTAGCATGGGAATGTCTAGCCTGGAGATCCATGCTATGATTTCTTATTCTATATACTGATGGCGAAATATATAGCATGGTATGGGCTGACAGTTTGAATTTCCCATATCCTAATAACAGTTGAAAACACAGCCAATCAAATCCTGTTATTGTTTCACTGGTCACACTTTCTTAAAGAAAGCGTAACTTCCGAAATTTGGTTTTTATTTTAGATAGTGAGGACAGCGCTAAATTCGAATTTCCCACTGTAATTTTTTTGAGGCCAAAATCGGACTCACAGCTCTGACCCGTCAAGTAGGATGCAAAGAGGATGCAATCTTGGAAAAAAATGTAAAGATTTCCATCCCAAAATGTGCTTCGACTCAATACGAAAAGGAGAATGTTTCGCAACATCCTGCCGTTTTGTTCATGTGAAGGGAACCAGAAGAGAACCCATTATGGTTAAAAACACAGTAACTCACAACAACAGCAAGCTATTGGCAGAAAAAGATGATGAGATCAAATCCTCTGAACCAGATCATTTTTTAGAGATTGTCCGTCTGATGAAGGAAGAAATCATGGAGACACTGGACAAAAAGATCACCTCGATCGAGAATCATCTTCATCACCTTCAGCAGACGCAAACCTCTCAAATACCCCAGTTTCCTATGCCAACTGTACCGATGATCAGGCAAATTCCTCACCAAGCAAACTTCAATCCAATTCAGTTCCAATAATCAACAACTTTGCTTTTTTTAATGTACAAGGACTGTGCCCGCAAACTGTACCAAGCAAAGTTCCTTTTATCGAAAATAACATATGTCATAAAAGTTTACTGTTTGTTGGCCTATCAGAAACATGGCTCAACAACCATAAAGATGCTGAACTAAAAGTAGAAGGTTATACTTTGTTCAAATGTGATTCATCACGCAAGAAAAAATCAAGAGGGAGAGCAACTGGAGGAGTCTGCTTCTACATAAGAGATGATATAGCTGCTTCATGTGAAATAATCTACTCCCATAAATCACCAAGTGTACCAGGGGAGGGTCAGTGTACCAGAAGGTGGCATGTATCCTGGGGTGGGTGGGTGTTTGAGAAAAGAATTTATCATGTACTACCTGTGTACTATAATTGGGGTGTTGGGTCCAAAATCTATTGTGATTTTTACTACCTGTGTACCAAAATAGGGGTGTTGGGTCCAAAATCGATGTTAACAGTGTGGAAACAAAAAGGTTCATAAGTTATCTGCTAAAATAGAAATGTAAAGTTGTTCTATTATAAATTGATCAAGCCAAGTTTGTCCAAGATCATTCTTCCAAACTTCTTGGAATGAATTGAAATCCTACCAGATCCGACTGAAATGAAGGTTTATCGAGTCAACATTTGAATTCAAACATTAGCACATTAGAGGTGCCAACTCTCACGCATTGGGTGTGAGACTCTTGCATTTCCACATGGTCTCACGTAATTTTTGAAAAGTTTGATTTCTCACGCATTTTGGATTTTTGAGAAATTTTTTCCTGTTTTTCCGATTTTTGGAAAAAAGTTTTCCCAATTTCCCGATTTCCTGATTTTCCGAAAAAAGTTTTTCCGATTTCTCGATTTTTGGAAAAAATGTTTACCCGATTTTCCGATTTTTGGAAAAAAGTTTCTCTATTTTCCGGATTTTTCCAGGTAGTACCCGGTAGTAAATGGGGGTATGGGGTGGTTTTGGGATTTTTCCATGTAGTATGGTGTACTTCAGGGGTGGGTGGGTGTCAAGTTTTGAAAAATACCCTGTAGTACACATACATGCCGATTTCTAGTACACTGACCCCCCCTGAGTGTACAACTCCTTTGTGTTTACTCAAAGACTGAAAACTTGGCTATGCTTGTAATATATAGACAGCCTGACGACAAGAGTAATGGAAATCCATCAACAGCTAAAGACCTTCTTACACCGCTCAAAGGTGCGAAACAAGCCCTTTCCGCCTTGGAACCTGTCCCAAACATATTTTTTGGTGGCGATTTCAATCTTCCAAAGTCAACATGGCCTGATGGACTACCCAAAACTGGATGCTCTATGGAAGAAAGATCAATGCTGAATGATCTAAATCGATTTTGCAACGAGTTGTTCATGTCCCAATATGTCAATCAACCCACACACAAAGATGGGAACACCCTAGACCTTGTCTTCACAAATAATGAAGATCTTATACATGACTACTCAATTTTACCAGTGTTACAAAGCACTTCACATCACAGTATTGTTATGGTATCAACTAGGCTCAAAGTTCAAAATTTTTCTAGTAATGATGATAAACCAGAACCACGTTCCAAATTCAACGCTTTGAATTTCTTCTCAGATGAAATTGATTGGAATAAGTTAAAGGAAGATTTGAATCAAATTGACTGGGATGTAAAACTTAACAGTGATGATCCACAAGAAATTCTTGAAAGTATCAATCAAATATGTTTGGACGTTTGCAGAGGACGAATACCAATCAGAACAACCAAAGATACCAGGAAGAAATCAAAAGTTGAAAGATATCGCCGATCTCTTACGAAAAGAAGAAGAAAAATTACAAAGCAATTTTTAAAATGCACGTCCTAATCAAAGAAGACTAAAATAACAAAGGAACTTTTGACAATTGAAAAGGACTTACAAAAATCATTTAGGGATTCCAAGAGTTATGTTGAAAATATAGCAATCAATTCCATAAAGAAAAACTCAAAATATTTCTTTGCTTATGCGAGAAAGAAAGCAAAGATAAAAACGAAAATTGGCCCTCTGCTGAACACAAATGGTGAATTGACGCAACGTAGCAAAGAAATGGCTGAAATTCTGTCAAGACAATATGTTTCCGTCTTCAGTGCACCAAAACCATTCGATATAATACAGAGTGAAAATGATGAAGTCAACGTAGGTATCATTTCAGATCTACAAGTTACAGAAGATGATTTAATAAAAGCAATCAACGATCTGTCCCAAACTGCAGCACCAGGTCCCGATGGTTTCCCTGCAACCTTTCTCAAACAATGCAAAGAAGAACTTTCTATTCCTCTTTGTATCCTCTGGAGACAAAGTTTGGACAAAGGGATTGTCCCAGACAAACTTAAAAGATGCACAATCACACCAATCCACAAAGGAGGTAGCAGATCACTGGCATCAAATTATAGACCAGTAGCCTTAACATCCCATGTCATCAAGATATTTGAAAAAGTACTCAGAGCACATATTGTAAAGCACATGGATGAAAATAATCTGTTCAATCCCAATCAACATGGATTCAGAAGCGGGCGTTCATGTTTGAGTCAGCTTTTGGAACAATATGACCTGATACTAAATATATTGGACGAAGGTGCTAATGCGGATGTTGTGTACCTAGATTTTTCAAAGGCTTTTGACAAAGTAGACCATTCAATTGTCCTACGAAAAATAAAGAAACTAGGAATAGATGGAAAATTATTACAGTGGCTAAAGTCCTTCCTAACAGAGAGAAAACAATCAGTGCTAGTGAATGGTGTCACTTCTGAATCACAACAGGTCATTTCAGGAGTCCCTCAAGGTAGTGTTTTGGGACCTTTGATTTTCCTCATATTGATTGGGGATATTGACAAGGAAGTGGTGCACAGCTTTCTCAAATCCTTCGCTGATGACACTCGCGCCACAAAGGAAGTCAAAACTCTAGAAGATGCTGTCCTACTTCAAAAAGATCTTGATAGAATATATAAATGGACGGATGACAACAACATGAAGCTGAATGATATAAAATTTGAACTCTTGCGCTATGGAAAGAACCATGAGATCAAGACTCAAACAAGCTATACATCACCGTCTGGTGTTGAGATTGAAAACAAAGATGTTGTGAAAGACCTTGGAATCCTTATGGACAGTAATTGCACATTTCAGAAGCAAATTACTGCAGTAATCGAAAAGGCTAAAAACTTAACATCTTGGATCCTGAGAACTTTTTCTTCACGATCTTTAAATTGTATGACCATACTATATAAATCATTGGTGATACCAATATTAGAATATTGCTCCGTTCTGTGGAGCCCAAATGCAGTTGGTCTCATTCAGAGACTTGAAGATATTCAAAAGTCCTTCTTACGAAAGATAAATGGCACCCCAAACAATTATTGGGAGTGTCTAAAACAGACAAAAATTTACTCTCTTCAAAGGCGAAGAGAACGCTACAGAATAATGTACGTCTGGAAGGTGATAGAAAAGAAAAGTGGTATCAAAACCACTGAAAACCCCCGGCTGGGCCGGATCTGTACACTGTCAATTCCAAAGAACCAAACATCAAAATTTAGAGACAGCACACTTGCAGTGCAAGGTGCAAAACTTTTTAATGCTATGCCAAAGAGCATCAGAAACCTCAAAAACATTTCTATCGATAAATTCAAAAGAGCCCTGGACACACACCTTAAGTCTATCCCAGATGAACCCCAGATCCATGGATATACTGGGTGCAGGAGAGCTAATTCCAATTCAATAATTGACATGAAAAATATCTGCTGAGATTCTTTTTCTCTCGACAGATTGATCACACAGAGGCGTGGTTCACCAAGAACCTTACCTGAAGCAGGATGCTCGAACAACCACACAAGTAACACAAGTAACAAGTAAGTATTCATCAGATTTAGAAAAAATACCCAGACGGGTTCCTGTCTAGGGAATGTCCCAAAAAAAAAGTTTTTATTTCTGCCGAAATGGATTTTCTTTTCATTTGGGGTTTCTCCTTTCAGAAAAACTTATTCTTTACTCATATCATAAGTTTTTGTATCTCCAGAGGCCCCTTGAAAATAGACCAACTCACTGTGATGTCATTATGTTTTGGTTTGTCTTGTTTAGTCTAGCAAAGCTGCATTGAAATACAGGATAATTGAGACAAATGCCCCCAATTTAGCCCCCAACTTTTGTCTCTTTTACCTTGGTTTTCAAGCTGAAAATCTTAAACAAAAGTGAGACCAAGCAAGATCACAAAAACAAACCAAAACAAGTAAGAAGTGGTCTACGGGTCCTACCACCTTTTTTGACTCATTTCAACCTTTTCCAAGCTATTTTCTTCTAAAACAAAAATAAAACAATGCAATGTCTTCTTTTTTCAAAAAATGATATACTGTATCTTTCGTTATTTTGATAAATATACTAAATATTTTACAAATATTTTTATATAATAATATTTTAACACCATCAAAGAATTCTCAGTCCAAATTTGAGGTCTCTAGCTACACTAGAAAAAGAGATATGCAAAATTTAAGAAGCGTGACTTTTTTTTCTTTTTTGACACATTTTTCGAATTTTTCCAAGCTTTCCTAACCTTTTTTTTGACATTTTTAGTCAAATTTTTGACACTAAAATTTGAATATCTTTACAACCACTTACCTTAAGGGAAGAAATTTTCGCGAGAAGAAATTTTCGCGGAATTTAATTTCGCGAATGAGCCGATTTTAAAAGTTTCACGGAATTTAATTTCGCGATTGAGAAGAATTTATCAACTTAGATTAACTTTTAAGCATCACGGAGTTGTTTATATTTGTTTATATTTGATAAAAAATACACGTTATAATGCTTAAAAATCAATTGTGTCCATCTCTTTTGGTAATACCTGGTCAAAAACAACAAAATAAAAGAAGAAGAAAAAAAATCGAATTTCGCGGAATTTAATTTCGCGATTTAACAATTTCGGTGTGTTTCGCGGAATTTAATTTTGCGAATTACGCCCAAATTCGCGAAATTAAATTCCGCGAAAATTTCTTCCGCGAAAATTTCTTCTCGCGAAAATTTCTTCCCTTAAGGTATCCTCTGGAGGCCTATGACCCCTCATTTTCTTTCTTTTTCAAAGCTCTACAAGATAGGATAGATTTTGAAAAAAAAATTAAAATTTGAAAAATCTTCTGGAGTTGCTAGCCATGCCATCTGATGAGGTGCCGTTCGAGCGCTGTCATAAAAAAATAGGGATAGTATTGACTATAGGGACAGTGATTATAGGGACACATTGTTTGTATTGTATTCTTCTTTGATTGACAGGTCTTTTGATCCAATTATAAAAAGGGGGAATGAAAGCTTTCTATTACTGATTTAATTAAAGAATTAAGAGCCAGTTTTTTTAGGAGCGGGGCAGGTCCAATAGTTTGAAACTTAGATTTTTTTCATTTTTGGATATGTTGTTAAGTACAATCATAGAATTATTAAAAGAGTTAGAATAGAAAGTGAGGGTTTCCCTATTGCAAGACGCGCGCCTTATCATTAATCATTCTCTTTCTTCTTGCCGCTTTTCATTATGTTCTTTCTGAATGGTGATTGGCTGAAACGCTATAATAGAAGAGATTTTTCTTTGTTTAATGTTTGACTTATTTTAAACTAACTTTGAACTAAACATGATTCAAAACCAGGTAAACAAATCGAAACCAAAGTGAGGGAAAATCTTTGAAGGTATTCATTTCTGGGAAGCCTTTTACGCCCTTTTACCACGAACAAATAATTCCCATTGATTTTCGCAGTCAATAGTCATAGTTATATCATTTATAACTTCAAAATTTACAAAACGTTGCATCATATAAATGTGTCTGAATGGTGCAACTGGATATAAGCTTATTGAAACCAAGGGACGTCATTTTTTTATCAAAGTCACTCAATTTAAAAAGCAGTGATGATGAAGAGCAGTCTTTAAAGCAAATTTCACAGTTATCACCATGTTGTCGGAAGGTAAATGATGGAAGAGGCCCCCCCAGCAGCACTCCTAATCACACCATCACGCAAAAAAATTTACTCTATCACGTATCACGAAAATCGCTAAAATTTGTCATCACGCAAAAAATAGTAGACTTGAGTCGTTTATAATGTGTGTAATACTAATAATAATAGTAATACGGGATTTAATTGTTCCATTCATTACTTTTTGCTTTATTTCTACTATGTATAAATTATTCGTCTAGCTTGCTAGACTAAAAAAATAGCGAAAAATAGCCCAAATCACGCATCACGCCTCAAATTTTTGCCCTATCACGCATCACGCCGAAATCTTCATCACGCCATCAAGCCAAAAGAAATCTCTAATCACGCCATCACGCAAGAAAAAAGTCCCAATCACGCCATCACGCAAACCGCTGGGGGGGGGGCCTCATGGAAGATACTCTCCTGGGTGTTCTTGGGGGGCATTTTTCAATCTTCTCAGCTTCTGATTGCAGCTACTGCAAACATGTTGGGGATAAACCAATGGCATGTCCTTTTGAACCTCAAAATTGATCCCATAGAAAATTAAGAGCACTTCCTTGAAGATACTGATGTGCTTCACTGTTTTGTAACTATACTTCAGAACAATTTTTTCTCCACAAAGTCTGCACAGATCTTTCAAAACATTTACACGATTTTCATCAGACATTTCTTATTATAATTCTAGAATAACATACACTTCTCATTAAAACAAGGCAATAAAAAATGAAACCATATAAACAGCCATTTTTATTTTTCTGGCACTCAAACTATCAACAAGTCAATTATTGAAAATTCAAAATGGCGGATTATTTTTGTTGGTAAATTTTGAGCTGAAATCAAATCAAATAAACCAGCTGCGCTGGAAGCTCTAGCCGTAAGCTGAGAAAGATGCAAGGATTAGATAAAATAAACAGGTCGGAAATGGAATGCAAAAAGGGGATTCATAATATGCATAACTGTTATATTCTTCGGACATACCCTGAAATTTTCTCTCTATTGCGCGTCATATGAGTGTCACGGGGGCCAAAATTAGCACATAAAGAAAAAAAACGAACTAATTAACTTTAGGGGTGATTTTCCTTAAAGGGTAAAATTTGTTTGTGCGAATGGCACCTAAAGAAGCGAAATCAGCAAAATTTAATCCCCGCAAAAGTTTATCCCATTAAGCCACCGGTTTTTAGCTAAGCATTATTTTTTCTGCTGGGATAATACTTGGAGAAGAGTAGGATAAACCAAATAAAATGGTTCAATAGTGTGTATGTAATAAATAGTGTTATATTTGGAAAAAAACCTGTTTCGCGTTTGAAAAATGTTCAAAAGGAACGGTCGCCCCAGCCAATGAAATTACGACAAAGTCCAAAAAATATCATTTTCAGTTATAACACTGTGAAAATTTCTCCGATCTTGTTCAAATTTACACAGGAATTGTGTTTTAGTATCCTTTACTGAATTCTCATAATGATATGTTTGTAAAAAATCTGTGTCGGGTTTGAAAAATCAAAAGGAATGGTTGCCAGCCGCGACAAAATTACGACAAAGTCCAAAACGATCATTTTCAGCCATAATACTGTGAAAATTTTTCCGATCTTGTTCAAATTTACACAGGAATTGTGTTTTAGTATCCTTTACTGAATTCTGATAGTGATATGTTTGTAAAAAATCTGTGTCGGGTTTGAAAAATCAAAAGGAACGGTCGCCAGCCGCGACGAAATTACGACAAAGTCCAAAAACGATCATTTTCAGCCATAATACTGTGAAAATTTCTCCAATCTTGTTCAAATTTACACAGGAATTGTGTTATAGTATCCTTTACTGAATTCTCATAGTGATATGTTTGTAAAAAATCTGTGTCAGGTTTGAAAAATCAAAAGGAATGGTTGCCAGCCGCGACAAAATTACGACAAAGTCCAAAAATGATAATTTTCAGCCCTAACACTGTCTGACTGTGAAAATTTCTCCAATCTTGTTAAAATTTACACAGGAACTGTGTTTCAGTATCCTTTATTGAATTCTCATAGTGATATGTTTGTAAAAAATCTGTGTCGGGTTTGAAAAATCAAAAGGAACGGTCGCCAGCCGATGATGAATACGACAATAACAAAGTCCAAAACAGGATCATTTTCAGCCATACATAACACCACAAAAATATGTGTATCAATGGCTGTGTGTTTGAAAGTTTCATTGTCAAGTTTGAAAATCCAAAAGGGACATCATCATGAAAAATGACCAAAAGTCCAAAATAGATCATCTTTACAGCATAAAATCATGAGAAACACACGTATTTGAATTCGCTTGACAAGACACAGACAAGTTCTTTTAGTGATAACTAGCAAGTGAGATAAATTAATACCAGTATTTACACTTGCAGCTATCTTTTTACACTAAAAAAGCAAATTCTCACCCTTCTCTAGCAGAAAATTTGGCAAGAATATCGATTAGGTTTTCTCGTGACCAGCCAATGTTTACTTCACTAACTGATTTGTACTGGCATGTTATTAGGAAGCTAACCAGGGGGGGGTCCATGTACAAAAAAGCAGCATGTATCATGGGGTGGTTGGGTGTTTTCAAAAAAAATTTGCTGTTTAGTACTTGTGTACTATACATAGGGGTGTCAGGGTCAAATTTCGGATTTTCTGCTTAGTATTTGTGTACTAAAGAGCCAAAATCAAATCAAATTGTGATTTATTTTAGATTTTTGTCGAAAATATTTTTAAATTCTCAATTGTTTTTTTCAATTTTCGAGAAAATTTTTTGAAAATTTTTTTATGGGAAGAATAAAAAACTTGCCCCAAAGTTTCAAGTTTTTTGGCTTAAAATTTTTATTTTATGAAGGGGTGTAGGGGTATATTTGGTAGTTTTCTGGATAGTATATTGTACTATGTAAGGGGGTGTTGGGTTATATTTGGCAGTTTGCTTGATAGTATATTGTATTATACAGGGGGTGTCAGGATGTATTTGGGAGTTTGCTGGATAGTACTGGATAGTATATTGTAAAATATAGGGGGTGTTGGGGTGTTTTTGGGAGTTTTCTGGATAGTATTTCGTACATTTTGTACTATAGGGGTGGGTGGGTATTTAAAATCGAAATTTGCTACAAAGTACTGATACATGCCACTGTATTGTACATGGACCCCCCCCCCTGAGCTAACTTCATTTTCATCAACTTTTCTCTATCGATTGCTCAAGCAGGAGCGCACAATAAGGGAGATAAACAACACAATAAAGGAGATAATATCTCGCGCTTTCGTTTTCTTCAGCGGATTTCCCGCTCTCCCGAACATCCGATAGAAACCGAATCGGGAAATACTTTTTTGGAATCTTAACGCCGTCCCCCCCAACACCCATTTTAATGCTCACCTGCGGCTAGAGCAAATATAAAGCCTTTCTTCCACTCAAATTTAATGGAATAATAAGCTAATGAAAGATAAACTCATCCCTCACACTCCCTTAAAACGACATCAAAACGACGCATATCCCTCAAAAGTTATTTTGCTATCAAGATACTATATAAAAACACACTTTTGAATGTTTGACTCAAAATTTCAAAACAATGAATTCACTTAGGGTAAAACATTTTATATGGTTGGAAAGATGAACTATTGAGCAATGTGTTTACAAATTTTCAGGTTTTCAATCAGTTTCTGGGGAGTTATCAGTGGAAAACCCAAGTTGGATAGAGAGTTCATAAGTGATGAATTTAAAAAAATCATTACTCAAAACCAGGATAGAGAAGTGTTTTCGTTCCGCGCCTCTAGGATCAAAGAGCGCCGCTTTTAAAAGGTTATATAAAAGAATTGATCTTTTACGGCGAGAGATTCTATTCTAACTCTTTTAATAATTCTATGGTACAATGAACTGAGAAAAATCCCAAAATAGTTTGGTCTGAAAATCCATAATGGCAGATTTATGCCAATTTGAAGTTTTTGACATTTTTGGGCATTGCACTTAAAAAGTTTTTTGGAATCCATAATGGCAGATTTATGCCAATTTGAAGTTTTTGACACTTTTGGGCGTTGCACTTAAAAAGTTTTTTGATATAGAACCATGCTTCCTGAAATCCAAATGAGGAATCGGTTTTTGGTGATTCTGAAACTATGGTCAGTAAACTATACAATTTTCAAAAAAAATCAAATTTTCAAAATGGTAGCTAGAGTTATGACGTCACAAAAACACTACAAATTTGATTTTAGGGTCATTTTAGAGCCATCTGACCTGTCCCAGGGGAGTTTGTAATAATATAAGGGCTATGATGAATCTTTTATATAAAAACAATGAAACTAGGTTTTTTTTGACTAGAGCTGAGGTCATTCTATTACAGCCAGTAATTGGCAGTTAGAAAGTAAATTTTATCTGAAAATCATGATTCCTCATCACATTCCAGAAAGGTTTCTAGGAAAATCAAATATGGTACTCTTCGAAAGCTTATAGAGGCTGAAATTTCACTCAAAAGCGGCTTCTAACTCCCTGACCCCCTTAATTTTGTAAAATTGACTTAAAAGTACATGTTTGGCTTTAATTTTTGCCCAAAATGAGTACCCGTTTAAATCCTTAAATCTGCCTTTTGAGCCTTAAATGTTTCTTATATGTTTCTAAACTTTCTGACCTAATCAGCCTCATGGAAGGCTGGATTGAAAAAAAAACGAATTAAAAATGTTATTTTTTCTTTCTCAGCCTCAGCATGTTTCTTAGATGTTTCTTAGTTTTTAGGCATTCTGAGCCTCATGTTTCTTAAAAGTGTGTTTCTTAAAAAAAAAACGTGTATTTTACTTGAAGATTCGAAATACTTGTTTCAACTAATCATTTTTCAAAGTAGTTAAAACTTTTTTTGCTTGTAAGAAAAGCTAATACGAAGCACCCTTGTGTTAGTGAGAAACATATATTCGTAAACAATTATCATTTTGCTATATTGAAGTTGAAAACCAAGCTAAAAGTTTTAGAGACCCCTATCTCAACAAATGGGAGGACTACTTACTACTGCATACAGGGCTGACTAAAGGGCTATCATGAGTTGTACTAACGAGGACTTTCTTAAAACTGCATTTTTAATGAAAAACTTAATGACCTACCAAATCCACCAAATGTTACATTGTGATTTTTGGACCTACCCCGGTGGGGTGGAGGTCCTATAAATTAACCCGTGTTCGTTCGTTCGTTAGTTAGTGTGTTAGTTACCAGCTTTTCTCGAGATTGGCTCATTAGTTTTTTCTGATTTTTGGCACAAAGGTGCATGACCACAAACCCTCCAATGTGACGGAGCCCGATTTTCGAAAAAAAAATTTTTAAGGCAAATTTGGGCCAAAAAACGGCTTAAAAACGGGTTTTTTGGACTTTGTAAAAAATTGGATCATTAATTTTTTCTGCTTTTTAGCATGAAAGTAGGGTACAATCATAGTTAAAGGATGGCTCAAGCAGATTTTTGCAAAAAAATTTTTTTGGCTCAAAAATCGCATTTTTATCTATAAGAACCACTTTTAATAAGAATACATCAATGTTCTTATTATTATTTTTATTAGTTTTTTACGATGAAAATGTCACGGTGGAGGGTAATGATTTGAGTTTTCTGTAAACACTTATTATTTTTTTGGCTGAAAAACGAAACTTTATCTATAAGAATCACTATTTATGAGCATAGATCAATGTTATTAGCCAAATTGTTTTTTTATTATTATTTTTTCTAAGAGAATAAAATGTCACGTTAGAGTGCGACGGTTTGAGTTTTCTGGAAACCTTATTTATTAAGCTGTGCATTTTTCTGTCTGATAGTAGATAGTGGTTTTTATAAAGAAAAGCGCTTAATAGCTTTTTTATTTCTTTTTCAAAAATCTTTTTCAATAGTGTTGATAGTTTCTCTCAATAGATATGCTTTCATTTTCTTTATTTTTTGTATTTTGACCAGTTATGTCTTATGTGTTTCATTGTTTCAATGTTCACTGATTAGTTTGATAACCAGGTAGGTCCATAAAAGTATCGCTTGTTTTACTAACCCTAACCCTAACCCTGAATATTTGAATTTTTGCTTCATACATTTTCTAAAACAATCGCGAAATGCGATACTTTAATTCGATCTTTGAGTGTTCTCAACTTCAGTTGAGCTACAATCTGACAATGTCTGTCTGTCTGTCTGTGTGTGTGTGTGTGTGTGTCTGTCTGTCACAAAAACTTTAGGGCAGCCTGTAGACTTCAAAAATGCTTGGATTTGGCTGAAATTTTGCACACTTGCTCCTTGGGTAAATATCTGGGGGGGGGGTTTTTCTTTTTTTGAAAATTTTGATTTTTGGGGCCTGGGGACGAGTTTTTCGCCAAAACGAGGCTAAAACTTTAGGGCAGCCTGGAGACTTCAAAAATGCTTGGATTTGGCTGAAATTTTGCACACTTGTTCCTTGGGTGAATATCTGGGGGTGTTTTTTTCTTTTTTTGAAAATTTTGATTTTTGGGGCCTAGGGACGAGTTTTTCGCCAAAATGAGGCTAAAACTTTAGGGCAGCCTGGAGACTTCAAAAATGCTTGGATTTGGCTGAAATTTTGCACACTTGTTCCTTGGGTGAATATCTGGGGGCAGTTTTTTCTTTTTTTGAAAATTTTGATTTTTGGGCCCTAGGCACGAGTTTTTCGCCAAAACGAGGCTAAAACTTTGGGGCAGCCTGGAGACTTCAAAAATTGTTCGATTTGGCTGAAATTTTGCACACTTGTTCCTTGGGTGAATATCTGGGGGTGCTTTTTGCATTTTTCAAAAATTTTGATTTTTGGGGCCTGGGAACGTGTTTTTTGCCAAAACGAGGCTAAAGATTTGAAGCAGTCTACAGGCCTCCAAAATGATCGGATTTGGTTGAAATTTGGCACACTTGTTCATTGGGTGAATATCTGGGGGTCTACAATTGGGCCTATGAATGATTTGAAGCCACTGAAGTTGAGCCCAGTGCGTTGCGCACGTTCGACTATGTTCATTAGGTTATGATATACTGACCTTGAAATTTTGACCAGTGGCAGTGGTAGATATTCTCAACTTCAGTTGAGCTAGAATCTGAGAATGTCTGTGTGTGTGTCTGTGTGTGTGTGTGTGTGTGTGTGTCTGTCACCAAAACTTTGGGGCAGGCTGGAGACTTCAAAAATGGTCCGATTGGGCTGAAATTTTGCACACTTGATCCTTGGGCAAATCCCTGGGGGGTGTTTTTTCATTTTTTCAAATTTTAATTTTTGGGGCCTGGGGACGAGTTTTTCGCCAAAACGAGGCTAAAACTTTGGGGCAGGCTGGAGACTTCAAAAATGGTCCGATTTGGCTGAAATTTTGCACACTTGATCCTTGGGCAAATCGCTGGGGGTGTTTTTTTCATTTTTTCAAAATTTTAATTTTTGGGGCCTGGGGACGAGTTTTTCGCCAAAACGAGGCTAAAACTTTGGGGCAGGCTGGAGACTTCAAAAATGGTCCGATTGGGCTGAAATTTTGCACACTTGATCCTTGGGCAAATCCCTGGGGGTGTTTTTTTCATTTTTTCAAAATTTTAATTTTTGGGGCCTGGGGACGAGTTTTTCGCCAAAACGAGGCTAAAACTTTGGGACAGGCTGGAGACTTCAAAAATGGTCCGATTTGGCTGAAATTTTGCACACTTGATCCTTGGGCAAATCCCTGGGGGCTTTTTTTCATTTTTTCAAAATTTTGATTTTTTGGGCCTGGGGACGAGTTTTTCGCCAAAACGAGGCTAAAACTTTGGGGCAGGTTGGAGACTTCAAAATTGGTCCGATTGGGTTGAAATTTTGCACACTTGATCCTTGGGCAAATCCCTCGGGGTAATTTTTTCATTTTTTTCAAAATTTTGATTTTTGGGGCCTGGGGACGAGCTTTTAGCCTAAACGAGGCTAAAACCCAAAATACTATAATTTTTCTTAAGCCATTAAGTTTACAATTGGGCCTACGCATGATTTCAAAGATACTGAAGTTGAGCCAGTGCGGTTAGCACGTTCGACAGTGAATAATTAAAGATGATTTGCAAAATCGGCCACCAGCCTGGTTGGTATTTTACAGACCAGAATGTAAACTTGACCGGTTGTAAACTTGACCGATTGATTCGTTCGATTCGACTGAAATTTGTCTAATAAAACGGACAAGTAACAGAAAAAATTCGTTCCCATGAGTATTTGGTACTTTGCAGACCAATCTGTAAAATACACGTTGACTACCTGCCGGAACTCAGGAACTACTGCTTTTAACTTGAAATTTTCACAAGTGATAGATATTGACCGTCTAAGACAATTTAATCACGTGAGCGGTTTGCTTTTTACAGAACGATCCAATTTTTACCTAAAATGCTCACTTTCAGCACAACCACTCGTCTGATTTTGCTGAAATTTTGGCTTTTAAGCTTGTATTATCCATACCTAACACTTGCTAAATTTTCCAATCAATAGCATTTCCAATCAATAGCATTTCCAATCAATCGATACAATATCCTAGGCAAAAGAACGGGTATCACAACACAACCTTGTACTGTTGAATGTTATTATTATTATTTCATTTATTTCAAGTATCTACCATAGATAATTTATATCATTTGCACCAACAACAAAAAGAAAATGAAAAAATAGAGTTTATTAAATTTTGCAAATATTACAAGTTCATAGATCTAAAAGTTTAAGCTTAAGCAAACTAGATTTAAACGTGGAAATATCTTTGGAATTCTTAAGCTCATCCGAAAGTTTATTCCACAGGATACTAGCTCGAAATGGGAAAGAGTTAAAGCCATGGTGTACCGTCGAGACTTTTTTACGGACTGAAAGAAGATTTTTAGAACGAAGGTGACGTTCGATCTTCCGGGACGGGAACAGCCATAACATGAAAACAGGATTTCCAAGATTCCAAGATTTCAGAAAGTAATTGTCGAAGGCGTAATTCATGAATAGTCGTGGGATTTCGTAAAGGCACATCCTCTGTTTCAGGAGGGATTGAATTGAGAATTTTTGCTCCGCGCTTAAAAACCTTCTGAATTTTTAGGTAAAGTGTTTTCATACAAAACATCCAAATAATATAGGCATACATAAATTTTGAAATGATAAAAGCATTAAATAATAAAATAGATTATTTGTAGCTGATTTGGTGATTAACTTCCTGATCCTGTTGAATCTGATGACATTGTAGTTTGCTGAATGGCAAAGACTAGAAGTATGAGATTCAAAGGATAACTTGGAGTCAAACACAATACCAAGCAGTTCAACTGAATCAGAGTTTTTGATAATAAAATTGTCAATCTTTATTTCAATAGATTGATCAACGTTATGTCCTAGTAGCATCATCTGAAACTTTTTCTAAAGTAAGATGAAGTCTGAAATATATATGTAAGATCAATTTTTTTGTTCACGTGCTTGTTCTTGTATTTGTTACAATGCAAACTTTCAAAACCGTGTGACTTTTTCATAAAGAAAAAGCAAAATCGATTGGGTTTATATTTCTGATTGGCGTTTTTTTGGTGCGATTATTTTTGTTTTAGCCAATCACAGCTTTGAAAGATCATTCGATATTCTAGGCTACCTCATATCTTCCTTCGTTTCGAGCGTAAAACTACTACTCTTCGGGATATGACCACTGCTCTTGTTTTAAATCGCATGTGCACTGAGGTTTTGATGAATCAATAGAGAGTTTCGAAACCTAAACAAACCAGCTGTGTTTTAAACATTCTTTTATTTGAAAAACATCCTTTGGGAAAGTTGTCTATTATGTTTAAACGTATCAATAAGCAATTCCCGGTGGGGGTTACTAGTGGCCGCCTTTAGCAGTGTCTATAGACCAAGAGTAAGGCCTAAAAGCCTGGAGCTGTCTATTGTGTAGACTATCGATATTCATCCCAAATCTGAATGAAAAAGATCAAAGTTGTATGTCAACCTGGGTAGATTCTCTTATACGGACCCATGGTCTCTAAAGTGAATATGTGCCTTGCTTGGATTAATGCGTGAGAAAACCTGAAATTTCTTCTCCGCTTTTCTAAAAAAACTGCCAAACCATCGACTTAAACCGCTTACAAACACTTATTTCGGACTTTATCTTAAACATTGGTAATTTGTTTATAGGAATATCAAGATATTCAAGTCGACCCACCAGCACAATGTTCGGCAGGACCTGTCAGTGAAAATGATTGTAAGTCAACTTCCTTTCTTTGAATCACTGTTTTTTGTACTTGATAACAAACCACACTCAGAAAACGAAGCAGATTTGAATTGAATAGGTTCATGCCAATTCTCAACTTTAGTTGTGCTAGAATCTGCAAATTTCTATATATGTGTCTGTCCACTCAAATCTTTCGAGGGAAGCTGGAGACTGTTGAGAAATTTGGTTGAATTCCTGGGGGCTATTTTTTTATATTCTTATTTACAATTTTTGGGGTAAGGGGAACGAGATCTCAAAATCTAAAACTTTGAGCAAAGCTGCATACTTCAAAAATGTTCTGTTTTGACTGGAATTTTGTACATTTTGTTTTCTAATTTCTTAATTTTGGGGCTTTGGCTTGAGTTTTGCGCAAAATCCAGGCCAAGCTATAATCTCAGCTAACTTTATGATTTTACAAATTGACCTACCTTAAGGGAAGAAATTTTCGCGAGAAGAAATACGCGTAGAGCGCGCGCCCCAGGCTGAAGTTTACTGATTTCCTATTCTCTAATTTAATACGACCAAAAAAATAATTATTTTGGAGGTGTCGCACTAATAATAGGAGGATATAAATTGCTCTGAATCTGGAATCTTTTTATCGTACTAATAATTAGAGGAAAAACTTTGTAAAGGCGCGCTAAATTGGAGGAAAAATAAAAAAGACAATTTTTTTTTTTATTTTCTGTTTTTTGTTTTTCTTTCTTTTTTAAGCTTTTTTCTAACCCATATTTTCTTCTCTTTTCAAACTCTTCCAACTTTTCACGTGTCATCTGCCTCATTTGGGCGAAAAGATCAGCGTTCTCAGTCTTAAAAATAAAGCTTGCGGGAATTTCCATTCCTCCTTTAGGCAGGTCATGAGAGTATCTCCTTTCTCCTGTAATTTTCACCGACAATCCTCCTCCATTCTTGATGAAAAAATATGTTAATTTTGACAAAAATTTGGGAACGTGTCCAACCGTTTGACCATCACTACAGATAGCAATCGCGTATTGATCTTCGACTAATGCACCAGGTCTAACTTCTGGCTTCACAGTCAAAATGGAGCCGATATCAGCAGTCCACCCAGTCCAGCTGTAGATATGGTATCCTCTAATACAACAAGCAGCTGTAAATTCCTTTTCCAATACTATTGGAATTTTTAAATCTTGAACAAGAAGAGATTTAAAAAGATTGTCACACATTTTTGTTGTTTGTGTATACGCAAAGCTGTTTCTTGTCGAAACGACCTGAGAAAAAAAGAAGTCGCTGCAGTGGAACTTTGTTTGTTAAAAAAACTCACAGCACAATCGAATGTTTTTGACATTCGAATGTTTTCTTCGGCCATCACTTTTCACTCGCGAGATCTATCTTTCTGAACTTACACGTGTGGTTTATTTTGTTCTTGTTCTTCGAAAGAAAATGTCTACCCAAACGAATATAATCGGTTTTTTAAAACAAGCATCGAATACCAAAAGGAAACGCCAGTCAACTATTACATCTTTCCTGGCACCTGGACAAAATCAAGTTGATGACTCTGTGGTATATCTAAGAAGTAAGTACATACTATTTTGCTCTGCGAAGAACAAATAAAATCTTCCCTTTGCGTTAAAATTACCATATATAGTTGGTATTTTTTTGGTAAAAGTATTTGAATTATTATTTTTACCATTTCAGGTAAAGCAGCAGCACCCCCACCGAGTAAAAAGCGTGTCGGACGACCACCAAATTCACTTACAGATGACCAAATCAATCGAATGCTGGAAAGGAATCATGACTACAACGATCTCTTACGAAAAGCCACGTATTTTGATTCAGTTATCATCAACTTTTACTTAAACCCTGACAGCGTGAAGAATGCCAACGAAATTGAACACTCCACCAGAAAACGTTACACCGAGAAAACAAAAAGGGAAATGAGAGAACACTACCTACTCACGCAAAACTTTGTGGCTTCTGCCAAAGCTTTTAATGTTAACGAATCCACCCTTCGTAATATTGTGAAAACCCTCCCTAGAAACGTTAAACCGATTGACAAAGGAAACCGTTCAGGAGCTGGTAGGCCATTAACATACCCCTTAGAAGTTGAAAATGATCTTGTATGCTGGATTCTCAAGCTAAGAGATATGCATTTTCCAGTATCTGTGCTCGCTTTACAGGAGAAGGGAAGAAGTGTTATCTGCCCTCACAATCCCACATTCAATGCTAGTCGTGGTTGGGTCCAAAAGTTTTTCGCAAGGCATCGACTATCCCTACGCAGCCGAACATCTGTCAGCCAAAAGCTTCCCCAGCAACTAGAATCTTCTATCACTAAGTTCTATCTTGATGCTGGTCGCTACATGAGGATCGGTAAATATCCCTTGTCACTTGTTGGGAACATGGACGAAACACCGGCATTTTTTGATATGGTACCAGCTAAAAGCATCACTAAAACCGGTACCAAAGAATGTGTGGTGAGAACATCAGGTGGTGAGAAAAAGCATGTCACCGTAGTTCTGTCAGCTGCTGCAGACGGAACCATGCTGCCTCCAATGGTAATCTTCAAAGGCAAAACCGAAAGAACCATTGAGAAACTGCGAATACCGGAAGGATTTGTGGTAAAATGCCAAGAAAAGGCTTGGATGGACGAGCATCTCATGAAAGTATGGCTTGATGATATCTGGTTAGAATACATCAAGAAGGTCTCCAAGGATATCGGGTTCGAAAATTCGCTGTTAACGTACGACGCATTTGCAGCACACAAAACGGATGATATCCAGAGTAAGTTGGTTGAAAATAAATGCGATGCTCTAATGATACCAGCAGGATGCACATCGAAATGCCAGCCAATGGATGTGTGCATCAACAAACCTTTCAAAGCCATTTTGCGAAAATGTTGGGTTGAACACGTATCTAAAGTCATCGAGAAAATGCCTGAACCCTCATCAAAACCCGACTTCAAGCTTCCACCACCAAGCAAACAAGATATTGTAGACTGGGTTGAGAAAGCACACAAAGTTCTGTCAAACGACAAAGAGATGGTAGCCAGATCATTTGAAGTATGTGGCATCACAACAACTGATCCAAGCAAAGTGAGAAGTGGAGAATTCTACGAACAATGCATGGGTAATGCTAAAACTATCTTAGATTTAGAGGACGATGCCACTGAAAAAGACGATGACGATGACGACCCTTTTGAATTGTAAATAATATTTTTGAAAATTTGAAAAATTTGAAAGAACAAAACTAATCCTGAAAAAATCAGTTCGTACTATAATTAGAGGAAAATTTGAACTTTACCGTATTAAATTAGAGGAAAATCAAAAGTAGGTAAATGGGTGCTCGCACTAATAATTAGCGGATTTAAATTAGTTCAAAATGACGAAAATAATTTCCTCGCATTAATTAGAGGACGATCTTCTTTCCCGACAACTTCCCTACCAATCGTAAACAACATTCAGTCCGCAAACCACCGCTTAAAAGTTAAGCTCCCTACTTGATTTATTATTTCCGTTTAGTATTTCACTGGCAAGCTACCATCATGGGCCCGGTATGGAAGATTTATTTACGTTTTTTTAAGATTTTTAAGACCATAGACTTAATTTTTCTAAATTTCAACGTTTTTAATTTTGCACGAATTGAGCCTTTGCTTTGTTTCGTGAAATGCAGAAGCTATTTGGCGTTGAATATCTGAAGTATAAGTTAAGTGAGGAAGTAGATGTTCGTTACATAACTCATCTGATTAAGCTTTCCTCTAAATACCGTTTACGAAATGTATTCACCCGGAAGCTTCCATCGAATTTGAAACAAACAAATTAATTGACAAATCGTTAAACAAATTACATAAAGACCACTTTCGGATCAAATCAAACCGTTAAATAAACACCCATCAATTAATTGTTTTGACTTGCCCATGCAATTATTATATTATCAATATCGCCATTTTATTTCTAGCCGGACACAGCATATCAAGGGGGGATCTTCTTTTTGACCATCAACTTCCCTACTGATTATCCTTTCAAACCACCAAAGGTCAGTACGAACTTTTATTTTACCCTCTTCGATCGAGGTTGTACATCCTTGTGTGCCTGTATTTTTTGGACCTACCTACCTACCTACCTCGGAGGTCCTTTAAATTGACTGATGTTCGTCCGTTCGTTCGTTCGTTCGTTCGTTCGTTCGTTCGTTCGTTTGTTTGTCTGTTACCAGCTTTTTCTCGGCATTGGCTAATTAGTTTTTTCTGATTTTTTGCATAGTGATGCAAAATGGTAATGATCAAAAAGTGACGGAGCCCGATTTTTGAAAAAAAAAGAAAATTTGAGCAAATTTGGGCCAAAACTGTCTAAAAATGGGTTTTTTTGGACGTTTTTTGTGTAAAATTGCTTCAATTTTTTTCTGATTTTTGCATAAAGATAAAGGGCAAGGTTCTCTAAAAAGTGGCTGAAGCTGTTTTTTTTCGGAATTTTTTTTTTGACCGTAAAAATCGGATTCTCTTTTTGGAGAAATTCTCTTTTGTCATATTTAGGGAAAATGAGCATTTCTCTCGATTGACGTGGTATTTTTTTCAGATTTTTTGCACACTGATATAAAATGGTATAGTTTAAAATCTGATAGAGCCTGATTTTTGAAAAAAAGTTTGTTTGGCAAATTTGGGCCAAAAAGTGCCTAAAAATGTTTTTTGGACTTTGTGTGAAATTCCTTCTTTAGCTTTTCCTGATTTTTTACACAGTGATGCAAAATTGTAATCCTTAAAATGTAAGACTTCAAGATTTTTTTAAAGAAAAAAGTTTTAGCCAAATTTGGGCCAAATTTTGGATGTGTGGAAGTTGCTTCATTAGATTTTATCTTTAAAGAGCTAGAGTTATCTTTACATGAAAAAAAGGATCGTTTTTTTTTGTGCCCAAAACTTAGCATGGCTCCTTACCTCTAAAACATCGGAAAGCCAGTGTGAGACAAACTTCATCATGTTTTTCAAGCTTACGTATCTCTATGCTATGCTGTTTCTTTTTTTTTTTTCGCTCGAACATTTTCATCTTCATTCAGCATGTTTCCGACTATGCATCTTTGATAGGTCCATTCAGCATGTTGCGTGTTCGTCTACTTTTTGGGAGTTATTTCTTTTCTTCAAAATTTTCTGCAAAAAGTATTTTTGCACTTGTTTACTTATTTTGATTTCGTTAATCCAAAATAAGACTACGGCAATTTACACAGTCTTTATACATGGGTAGCAATATATGCTTGACTTCTGAAAGCTTATGCATGTGGAGAAAATGATATCCCATCGGGCCTTTACAAGCAAGTATTATTAACTTTAAGCTCGTGCAAATTGCTCCATCGTCATCCTTATGCTATCCCTACAAGTATAGATAAGTGAATAAGTATTCAAAATAAATATCAATCATTGCGTGCACCCTGTGCTAGTATACAACCTGCAGTGAGACTGTTACCCCCTTTAATAACGTTTTCATATTAGCATATGGATATTTTTGACGATCCCTTTCTTTCTTCGAACATTGTTAATGCTATGCTTTTTCTTGGGTGATGATATGAAATCGAGCTTTAAAATACCTTCTTATTCTTCTATATTTGTGTATAAAATACTGGGATAATGACTCGTTCGTGAATTTTCGAAGAAAGGGCTTGTTGATGGGTTTGAAGGTCATATATTCTGTCCCTCCTCGTATTTATTCAATAAATGATTATTAATTTAATCCTTTGCAAATTTTTTGACCTGTTGTTTTCACTCGTAAAGATCTCGGAGAGATGAGTAAATGTTATAGGTATACAATCAATGTTTCACTTTCATCTTTTCTTCGCCTTTCTGTTCCGTTATTGATGAACAAGTTGTTTTTTATCGATATTTTTATGACAAGGGTAAAGAGCAAGGAGTGGTTGTGATTTTCTGCTTAATTGTTTACCAGTACGAATGATGAATATTGTCTTGTCATCTGAAAGAAATAGGACGTCCTGATCACCTCGCTCCCAACCCACTCGACGACAAGGATACTTAAAATGAGTTAAGCGAAAAAAATGGCTTTCAGAGGAAACACTTCAAACGATCCGGCTTTTCTAATGGCCCTGGTCGCCATCCATATTTGCAGAAAACAATGATTTTATGCATACGAGATATTTTGATTTTTTGTTCAATAATAGTAACAAGTCGCGATGTGAAACAGGGTTGTCTAATATCATGCATTGTCGTTTGTCATGATGCTTAATGATCAGTTGATTGACAATCTTTTGTTCAAAGATGAAGAGAAGCATCGGAAATTGAAGTGATTAAGTAAACTGTTAGTCAAATTACTCGTTTGGTGTGTACCAATTAATATCTAAATGTTCATTCATTATTTGTAACCAACTCCCTCGGTTTAAGATTCAACATTAACTATCAACATCATTAAACATATTGCGCTTTCAATATACACTTAGCTAATTAACACACAGCCTAATAACCCACTCGAAAATTGATCTCACAAGAAACTCCTTAACTTGTTATACACTTTCGTTTCAAAAAAGTTTAACGGAAAATATTTGAATCTATTTATAAATAAAAATAAGAGGATAAATTTTGAAAAGAAAAAGATTTTAAAAAGAGTTTCACATTTCGTTTTTCTCTCGCTAACTTATGGAGCAAAATAGGAATATATGATTGAGTTTATTTTGGTGCCTTGAGAACAAGTGGCGTGTAATTTGATTTAATCGCGCATAATGCAAAGTTTATTATTGTACCATTTCGAATTTTTCTTTCCATTTTTGCTTTTAATTAATTCGCATTTAACGAGCTGCTAATATCCTGTGAATTTGACCGCATAATATGTAGTTACCTAACCCTTTGATACACTGCTCTCAATTACTGCTTAATTGTTATCAATGTCTCTAATTGCTCCAAAGTTCTTTTTACGACGGTAGAAGTCTAGTGAATTTTTGTCGAATAATGCAAACCTTGATACCTTGTTATTGAAATAAGTTATCAACCATAACATTTCGAAGGAAATTTTCGGTGGTGATCCCCAGAACTGACATCCCTTGAACAACTCCAGGTTGATAGAATTGTTTCATTGTCGAAGTATGTTAATTCCTAATATCCTTCAGTAAATACAAAACGTTTAACTTGTTTTATCCAGGAAATGGCTTTTACTAATCTCATTGCAATTGATCCCTACTACTCTTTGTGTGATCAGGGTTAGCTTATTAATTTCTTCTGAAATACACTACAGTAGTATATTAATAGTAAATTGTTTTGCACAACTAATTGCTGCTTGTTGAAGAACGGAAAAGTTTCGCCAACGTCCCTTCTCTCATCTCGCTTCCTCTCTTTTATAATCTTATCTTTTCAATTTTTAACGATCTTGTTGTTTTAAAGCAATAATATATTCCTCGCCAGTAAAAAGTTTGCTAAAATATTTGCATTGTCACTCTCCTAATCTACCATTGTTGCCGTTATTTTTTGCCAGCCAACCTGATATATAAACCTGATATTTGTAAACAAAAATAATGGACTTAGAATGAAGGAAAGTTGTTAAGCTGAGATTGCGGAAGGCTGACCCTCTCAAGTAGCGGATGTGATTTTCGATTTTTGCAACTACCGTTTAATATATTTGTTTGTGTTCCTCTAAAGTTCATTTTAGTTTTTTCTTCAGAACCCTTTTCTGATTTCTTATTTCGGTTTTGATTAGGCTTACTCGACATTTTTTTATTTCAGGCTGTATGTTTTTCTTGTGAGCTTAACTCACTTAACCTTCAAAAGATATTTGTAATGACTTGTGACTTGTACCGTCATTCCCAACACTCAAATATTTGTTTTCCTTTCAGGTTTCATTCAATACGAGAATATACCATCCAAACATCAATTCGAATGGTAGTATATGTCTCGATATTTTACGAAGTCAATGGAGTCCTGCACTAACTGTTTCCAAAGGTATTTACCCTTGTCCTTTGTCCTTTGTATCTGCGCAGTGGGTTTTAATTTTATTTTTTATGAAGGTAAAAGGGAAAGTTGAGACAATCGCCATAACGATGGATGTGAAAAGCATTCCTGGGTTAGAAAAGGAAAGAGCGTTTGTTGTAGGGATAATCTCAATGTCGACATTTTCCACCGTGTTGATCTGATTTGCAGGACACACGTCCAAGAGGAAATTACATTGGAACAGATTGTTATGTGAAAGCTTAGTGCAGTTTATGGAAGGGGATATTATGCGGATACTTAAATGGTGCTTGGTCTTCCTTTCTCTTTGTTCTTCTCAATTGACATGATGAGTTTTGTTGTATAACACTTTCCTTTGTTTCTCTTTCCTCTTTACAATATCTCATCTTTTCGCTTGACTACTACTCCATCATTAATTTTCTCTCATTATTTTTCAAACGTGTGCTTCATTTCCCTGTTCTTTATGTCATTTTTTAGCATGATTTGATTTGCTTTTTCTATTTATCAACTTTGGTCTAATTGGGATGTCTCCAAGAGACAGTAGGTTTATAATTAGCAAGTTTTGTGGAGGGTTGCCAGTGCTTCCTCCTCCTCGAATCATCATCATCTTGTTGTTGTGGTCAACTTCTGATTTCATAACGTTCCATCAACTAACCACACATTATTTGAACTTGTTTACCAAATATCATACGTTGCAGATTTTTTGAGAAATCACCAACCATCTTTTTTTCTCCCTCTTTCATAGTACTGCTCTCAATATGCGCGTTGATGACTGATCCCAACCCTGAAGACCCGCTGGTGCCCGACATCGCTCGAATATATAAAACCGATAAAAAGAAGTATAACGAAACCTGTAAAGATTGGACGCGACGATTTGCAATGACTTAGTAACAAGTCCAATTCATTCCTATTTTTATTTGTAGTTCATCTAATTATGTAATTTCATCTCATTTTTTACCCTCTTGACCTTAAACTAAATCATTAAAAGCTTCGTTTTAAAAATAGTTTCCATTTTATCAGGGGAAATTTTGTTAGTTTCTTCAGCTTATTTCTCAGCCTTTAAATCGTATTTAAGAGAAGTTTTTGTTTTATGAAATCACTTGGTTTGTCTTCTTCCTTATGTCGATCGGATGCTGGTCTAAAGTATCACCTTTAGGTGACAAGAAATCCGTTTTAAACAGATTAATGCTTTTTTGGCGACACCAAAAGCACAGTTAAGTTTTTTGAAAAGAAATTAATTTCCTTTACTTTTCTTCAGGTCTTATAGCAAGGAAGACAATTCAGAAGTCTAGGAAATTCTTTACAAAGTTTTGAAACTGCTTTAAGCTAATCTATAACGTAATCCGCAACTCCTACCTAAATTCGTACACCCTATCTCAGTGACCATGTGAGAAGTTTTTAGATGTTGTGGTTATAACGTAATGTAAACGCCAATATTAAATACGCTGTGTTTATAGTAGACCCCATCTATTTATAATTCTTTTGTTTACAACTTAAAAACTTTAACATCGAGGGAGTTTCAATTTTACTATCACACTCCATTAGCATGAGACTTCAACATGATTCTAATTGGATGAGAGGTAGCGGTATTTTTCTCACAAGGACCATTTTTGGCTTATTTTTCCAGTGATATAGGGGTTTCACCATGTGTTACTTATTCGTCGCTTTTATCCAGGTAAACTCCTATAGTAAGTGCGACTATTGAAACTAGAGGTACTAACCTGACATGCGCTTGGTTTCATAACATCGACATAATTTAACTACAATTCGAATACATGAATAGATACCTTTTGGAACTGAATGCTCTTACTTAATGTTCACTAAATTGTTTCTTTTCTCTTTTCAAAGAATTTTTAGGAAGAACGGAGTACCATTCAGATATATTTTGCGCAAAAAAGATGCATCAGAAAAAAATGCTGTTATTAAAATTTAAATCGAATTTTTTGTTGTTTCCAGGTGTAAACTTGAAGCAATATTGCAGCGTTGGCTACACTTTCAAAATAACTTATTGTATAAGTTTCAGGAAATTTCTTTCCTATTTAAAGTCAATTTTAGAAGCAACGGTTTTCTTCTTTGATTTTTTTCCAAAAGTGATTAACACCTTGTGAGAGGAAATCTCAAACCCTGTAAAATATATCTTAAGTGAAACATTTATTTTTCCGTCGATCTGCCGTGAATTTCCGTTGAATATTGCTGCAGCAATCAAGGATTTTTCAAATTTCCTTTCTGCTTAATTTAAACCCGGTGTTTCTTTTGAAAAGGTTTTGCCAGAAAATAATGTGTTTTTGATGTGTCTCCTATTTATTTATTTCATAAATTATAACTACTGACAACTGACTTTATTTTCAGATAATAAAGTTTTTAAGAAAAGTGAAAGTTTGCATGGGTTCTATTGATCGCTGCAAATCACTTGGTTTTTCTAATAACTATCTACGGATATATTGTCTCGGCGCTAGAAATCACATTAACAAAATGTAAGTGTTAATGAATGATAAAGGTAAAAGTGCCTCTTTTCCAACATTTCGACACATGATGAGATGGGCGTTTGAATAATCTTCAATAATCTTTGGAAAGGAAACATCAAACATCTATTAAGCAGTTCATTAGGCAGACGAAAACAATAGGTCTTCCAATTGTTTAATGAGTTTTCTTTTGTTTTGCAGTGACAAACACGCGTTAAGAACGCGGCGAACAATTAAAATGGCTTCCTTCATTCTATTTCCGATGAATTTTTCGCTCCACTGAACACATTCACTTCACCTCATCATCTATCGTCTCTTTTGTTCTGATTTCCGCCACGTCTCAAAGACATCCAAACGACGTCCACCCCATTAAATGTAAGTATCATGTTTTTTTTCTCATTTCTAACGGAAGAAAACAATATTTATGATGATCAGAGTTTCATTAAAAACTCATTATAAAGTAAAGCATTTTTGGCCACAAAAGTATGCTCTGTATATCCGGTCTGTTTCAAACAGAAAGGCTTCATAAAAGGATGTTGAGATGTACGGAGGTTATTAGTTGACAATCGTTCGTCGTCCTGCGAACATCGACTTCACTTTCTTAGCTTCTAGCTGACCAGCTCTCTTGCTACCTTTACTTATTGTTATGGCACCACTTTGCACTATGGGTAAAAAATTGGATGATCACAAACCTTCGGAAAAAGCGTAAGTCTTTATTAATTCTTTATGAAAGTCAACTTCTCCCTCCATCAAGAATTGCAGAGGCTCTTATGTTTAAAATGTGATTGATTTGACTGTCATCGTGATATCGTGTAGTTTGTTTACCAATCAAATGACATTTTTCTTTGTTTACTTTCCAGTGACTTTTCATCCATCATCAGTTTCTTGGGGTCAGATATTCGAAAAGACAAGAAGCGAAGGCGTGGTGTAAGTAAAACCTTTTTATCCGTTCACACCTTCAATGTTCATCCTCAAATACTTTTTCAATCCAGTGTTCTTTGAATAACATTTTCTTTTGTTCCGCCCTTAATTTAATTCAATCTAAATTATAATATTTATTTCCTTTTGATATTTAGGACGCAGAAAAGAAGCGACGTGACCGAATCAACAAATGTCTCGACCAATTGGAGGAGCTCATTCCATACGTTCGACAGAAAAAGGTAATATTCTATTAATAGCTCTTACCTTTCACCATATCATATGTCTGTTATTTTTCTTCTTCTACTTCAATTAAATGACAGTCAAAATTAATACTTCCGATTCGAAATTTTCCCGGAAACCAATTAGCTTTGTTTATGCACCAATGTGATGACTTCTATTCAATACAGATAATTCATTAAATTTTCTCCCTTCTTTCATTTTAGCTGTGCTCAAAAGTCGATAAAGCAGAGGTTTTGGAATTGACCGTTCATTTTGTCAAAGAAACTTTATTCGAAAAAGAACTTTCTTTCCGTAAAACGCACTTATCTTCAGTAGCAGAATATGAGCGACGGAAATGGTTGGAACATTCACCTTCGGCTGATTACGAAAGACATTTCTCCGCTCTTCGAAAGTCGCCCACCGAAAAATGTAACTGTGGATGTTCTGACGGCCCTTCTGAAAAATTAAGTCCTCGTCACACTTCACCGATAACATCTTCTTTTCCTTCATTTCAACCGCCCTTGGTGACCGTTCCTCCACTCGTGACGTCACCACTTCATCGCTGAATCGTATTGATAATAAAAGAACTTTTTATAACTTGAAAAACGAAAACTGTAAAATAAATTGCTTTCTTCGTGTTGATTATGGAGATGGATATTTTATAAATTTGCTACCACGGAAAAGCTTGTAAAGCATTCTGGTGTATCACCACAGCAAACTGGTTTTGTTGAAGAAAATCGAAAACTTTTAGATGATTTTAATTTTATGAATATTTCTGTTAAATTATGATATTGTACATAATAAATTTTTACCTTAGTCTTTAATGATCTTCAAAATTTGAAAGAACAGTAAATACATTGTCTTCGTTTGACTTAAAAATAGTATGTACAAACAGCAGAAGAACTGAAACAAAATACCCCTGTCAGCGACACAATAAGATTTTGAAGTAGTATGTTGGGGTGATTTGAAGAATAGAGACTTCAATTGGAAACGGACCCAAATATTGATATTGCGATAATCTCTGATTTTTCCAGCTACATAATACAATCATTTTTCAAAATTTTAATGTACTTCCTCTTGGGGATGTATTGGGGATGAGAGTTAAGTGAAAAAAACTGTAGCCCTATAGTACAGCATTTCTTTTTTCAGGTAAACTACAAACAAACACTGCGAACAAATTCAAAACTACTAAATGTAAAACTTGTTATATAACACCTGGACTTTGCTCTGGTCATCTTCGCAAAGATTTTTTCTTTGCAAAAAATGTAAATTGAGGTTGATTCGCGAAAAGGTAGGAAGTCCCACAGGGTCTTAGGCTGCTTGCATCCTCTAATGAATTCGTGCTTCTTATATATACTATACTACCTGCGGCTTTGCGTCATCCTGTCAAAGTTTTTTTATCTCGCCACATAGACCCGGCTAGTCTGACGTGATAAAGGGGGTGCCGTTAGAGGTCTGTAAACAGACCCAATGCAATATCTAAAAAAATGTTTTGATCCTACAAATGTAGACGAGAATTTTTTTTTATTTGGATTTCTTATATCATGGACATATAAAAAAGAGTCTTTTATATGTCCACATGCTTATATACACACGATTTTTCCTGGATTCTATCTACTAAATTAGAAGAGTCTCGGTTTGAAGTTTGTGGGCAATATTGAAAGCATGTCCAAATTTTTCAAACTTATCTTAATTTTTATCACCGCTTCTACTTGTTGAATCACATCAATTCATCATACATCGAAGAAAGCGTATTTGAGTGTAGATCACTGGAATGGCTGTGCCTCTACTCGATTTCTAAACGACGGCATGTGCCACCAAAAAATGGCTTTCAAATTGGACCCTTCCGTGCAGCCTTTTAGCAGTGAAGAGGTACGCTTACTTACGTTACAGTACATTTTACCGAAAGTTTCTGACCTTTACAGTGTAGTTCAAATATCTTATTTTGCTGAAGCCACCAACCTCGTTCCCTGTGCATTATTAGCTTTTTGATTCTTACTGATAGCCCTAGATAATTCTCTGGCATCAATCAGTAACGTAAATAAAGCCTAGGATACACGGGTACGGAGTTGTGAAACCACCTATGAAAATGAGCCTGAGGATGTCGACACAATGTGTGAGTCAAAACTATGAAAATACATCAGTGCATGAATGGCCTTTTTCACTTGCGTGAATGCGTGAATTGGAAAGCTTTACGTAAACAAAAATTGCGTGAATTGCGAAAAAAACATCGCGTGAATGCGTGATTCTGATTGCGTGAATTGAAGGTCTGGGTGGTTAGAACCAGCTGGGAACAGTAGTTTTGCTAAGAAAACAGGTTTTTAGGCCCCCAGATATAGAGCCGCATGGGCTTACGCTATAGGGGGCGCCTCTTTAACACACACAGCGCATTTCGACTTTCGAGGGTCTCATAAAACCCTTAGCCTTAAGGGCGGCACATTTCTTAGTGATCGCAGAGGTATCATGCGGAAAATTTTCCCCTTTGATGACAATGTTACTCCTATTTTATCTGGTATCGAAGCGAATATGGAAATTAAAAGTGTGTTTGTTTTGAAGTTTTGACGATCGGGCGGCCGCCAAAACACCTTAGCTGTGTGGCGGGCGTGGGGCTGTTTGTTGATTACAAAATGGTAGCACAAGCTGTGTGAAACTGGAGAAAGAAAAAGAAATGGCTGTACAGGAGGGTTCAACTTGAGTGTGTATGAGCCATAACTTTTCTATAATTTGAATCATAGTGTGTTCGTATCCGTGAATGACGTTAGTAAGATCTCTCGTTTTAATATTGTGTTATACATCGTGTAGCTTACGTATATACTCAGGTTGGATGCAACGGTATGTATGTACATGAAATGAACACCTAGCTAGGTACGTGGCGAGCTGCTGCTGCAAGAAAGTAACATTTGGAAAAAGGTACCGTCAACTTTCTTTCCTATATTTATCTGCTCAGAAAGTCACTACATCTATCTATTATGGTTGAGCTACAGGAGGCTCTGGGAGCCCGCCATTCTCGCAACTATAGATAGATACTTTGAGTGAGTGTGAGTAAGCATCCCGTCCGTCAGCACCTTGGCTTGAACTGACTAACCAATTCCCCTCACATGGCATGGGTTGACCCAGGCGAAGGTTTGTTTACTTGCCAGTTAATCACACTAGGAAATCTAGCTTTCAGAAAAAACAACATCAGTCATCTACAGGATGTATTTGAACAACCAAGGGGATGAGAGTTACCTGAATCAAGTTCGCAAGACAATTAATTAAAACTTGAAAGTTTGAAACAAAATAAAACGTGCAGCAGCCAAAATCAACCAACCAAAGTTTGTCATTCAATTCCCGAGACAGCGCTTCGATTTTTAAGGTCTTGTTTATACGCTAAAGTTAAAAAAATTCCGCACGTGTAACGTAAATGGGTCAGTGTTTGAGGTCTGGCAAAATTTCTGGGAAATAGCCTATCCGACAGTGCGCGGATCTAGGTGGGTTCCGCCTCCCCTGTAGATCTTTTTCTTGGGAAGTTGATCTTCAAATTAGTTCTCAAGGTTGGCTTGGCTCAAATTGTTTCATCTATGGCTCAAATTTTAGGCAATTTCTCATCATAGTTTTTGAGAATATTAATTTCATTAAAAAGCGCCGGGTTATTTTTCATGAATCTCTTTAGAAGTTTCTTTGCGGCGCATTTTTTTGCTTGAGAGTCAGGTAAACGATATAGCGCTTTTGCAGCATTAATATTTGATACGCATTTTGGCCACGTGCGTTTGGTTTGGGAACGCGAAACACGAACGCAAACTACCCATGTCTAAACTTTTCAATATATCTCCAGAACTAATAGATTTTTTGAAATTCTGTAAAAAGGTCTAAGTTCCTGAATAGTTTTACTATGTTCTATGGAAAAATCATAAGCATCAGTCAAATACTTGTTCATCTATTTAAGATTGAAGACAAAAATTTGCGAAGAAAAATATACCTTGAGCACAAAAAATGCTTTTTTAAACACTTTTTTCCACCAAAAAACAAATAACTTTTACAGACTTACCTTCCCCAAACATTGAAGAAGCCTCTACTAATTAAAGTAAATGAGATAAGATAAGATAAAACCTTAAAATCAACCAGAATTTACAACCTTTCGTCCAAAGCAAAAGACGTGCTTTTCTCGCCGCCATCTTGAATTTAAAATGAGAATTCTAGAGAATTCCATTCGTTTCCAGCTCCCGCGGTCTTTTTTCATCCAATCAGATCGCGCGATTTCACTTTCGCTTTCTCTAGTCCAATAAGACTGCGGGATTTGAGTCATGTGACTTTTCTATTAAAAAACCCGCGTGAAATACAGGGGGTCAAAAATAGAAATACAGGGGGTCACACTACTGGCTACAGGAACTGAAAGCAAGCAATTAAGGCCAATATTTTTGGTTTTTCTGAAGGACAAAAGGTATAGGAAGCTTTACTGAAAGAGGGATAAGGCTGGGACAATCTATTTTAAAAGATATGGACATAAAAAAGGCACTTTTTGGGTGATAATTAAGATTTTACTTAGAAACTTTAATTCTCTTACCCCCGGCTCGGCCCCCCCTGATATGAGCAAGGAAACCATGATGGCCACCCCTACTGAAAATTTCAGATCAAAACAAACAAGGAATTAATTCCTGTAACTCGAAGAAAATTGGAAAAAACTGGTTTTTGACTGTTTCTGATCCTAAAGTGCTATTTTTTGGTAAAAGCTATACAATTTATGTTTGGATTTCTAGAAAGCTTACCCATTCATTGTTAATACATTTTTTATTTGAAAGTAATCTCTTCATGGAATAAAAAGATATAGTCAAATCTTGTAGGGTCATTTTTCAAAATTTTTTTGCCAAATTCGATTTTCGCATTTCGCCATTTAACCTTACGCAAACGCACGTGTGGCAGGATGCTATGTGACTAACTGCTTGCCAAGTGAACCGTTGTGAGTGGGAATCGAAACGGTCGTGGCTTCTTCACAAAGATAAAAGACAGATCTGGACTTATTTTGTACTTTCCAGTCTCTTATTCGTAGTTTTTCTGACTTTCTGGTTCTTTGTGAGTTATTTTCTATGTTTTCTAACTTACTGAATGACTTACCGACAGATCGCCACCGGTGGGATTCGAACCCACTAAATGCAAAGTTCCGACGTTTTGAAACCCATTGCCTTATCCACTGCGCCATGCATTCATGCCAGGATAGCTCTTCTGACGGCTATTTATATTGTACAAACTGCAGACCAGACTGTATTAAGAGGAAATCACAAAAGAGTGCTTGTTTCGAGCTCCAACCCTAACCATAACTGATAATAACCAAATTCCTAGCCAATCTGATACGTAACCACACCCAAACCACACCCATACCCAACCCTACCAGGTCGCCTGCAGGTCCTGACACTATTCCCGCATACCGGATCCGAAAAATAGATACATGTCTTTCGTCTTTATGAAGAGCCTTCACCGAATCGAACCTTGGTTGCCTGTACAGGAATCAACAAGGTTGATGTCCACTATAGGGTGCACACCCGTCAGGATTTTTTGCGCGGAACGAGGAAGAATTTACAAAAATAGACTTCAATGCATTAGTTCTTACCTTTAAATCTAGCCTGGATATCCAAGCTCAAAATTTTAGAAAAAAAAGTTTTACCTCCAGACAAAGTTCTAAAATTATAGAGCTTGGTTCACCTAGAAATCAGGTGAACCCCTGTTGACAGATTTTCCTGCATGAATCCCATGGCTGCAAATAAATATATGCACATAATGACATGCATAATTTCAAGATGGTACCCCAGCAGTGATAAATCAATTTAGAATGGCAGCCTTGACCATAAAATATAGACAGTGTGGTGGAAAGTTTGTTAGACAGAGAAAGTGCAAAGTGAGTATGAAAAGAAAACAACCAGAACATCTAAAAATTCCCATGTTTTGATCTTCCCACAATTCTTCCCTACCATTATTGTTATTCTTATTTGGATGCGTGGTCAAACACCCAAGGGAGATAATTAGGCATTCTATTGTTATTTGCTTCGAGGAAGAAAAATCAGGGAGACTTGCAAAGCAGCATACATGCCTTGCTCCAAATACTTAGGCAGACACTTCAAGTCGGATCGCATAATTTCTTATACGCCACGCGCGCCACCATTCAGATCTCTGATTCGCTTAGACCCAACCAATCAGAATATCCGCATAATCATCCTCAGATCAGAATGCAGACATAAGAAATATCAAAATCAAAAAAAGTTTACGGTCTGGATATCCAGGCTACTTTAAATCATCCAAATCTGTTCATTCTTTTTTTTAAATCAATCAGGAATTATCAGGGAAACAAGTAAAAAAAACTGCATCCAGGTATCTATTTTCTTTCCAAAGATATTCATGTTTTTCGACGTCAAGGTGAAAACGCGATTTAGCGCTGACCACGGCACCGGAAAATTCTCGACCCACATTGAAACAAATGGCTGTCGCTATTGAGCTGGTTCATCTTTTCAATCGCGTTTTTTTTAGTAAACCCAGGGTAAGATTAGACTACAATCTATCACAAAGTGCTTTATTTGAAAATCTACAGGCAGTCTGGAATTTCAAAAAATAGGGACGAGATGGAGTTTTTACAAGCTCTTATTTGATTTGGTTGCTCGTTAACCAAAAACAATTTTGTTACTTTTTCTAAAGAACGCGTCATTTTTATTACTTCAAATGACCAATTATTAGAGCATCTTATAAAAACTCCATCACATCTGAAAAAATAAGAAGAAATTGCGATTTTTTAACAAGATTGCGGATTTTTTCATTAAAGCACCATACACCATCTGAAAGCTGAGGATTTCAGCTTTTTAGTGGTGAAATTTGTTTTTAACCAACAATTTCAGCTCATTAGCGATAAGCTAAAGTTTAACAGTCATCGGGCCGATTTTCAGACCGCACTGGCAAAACTCCCCACACCCCGCCACACGGAAGACTAGATTTCATCCGCCATTTTTGGCGCGATTTTGGTGCTTCCAAAAATTATTTCTTGCTGACGTGGTGTAAGGAGGCGATTCTTTGAAAGGTGATTTTTTTGTGTTTTGAAAATGGAATAACTTTGTAAATACTTAACCAATTCTAATAAATGACCCCTCATTTTTCTCACAAAGGTAAGGACTTTCAAATAAAATTAGTTTGGTTTCTAAAAATTGAGGGGAAAATTTTGGCCTGTCCACCCTATCCACAATTATACCACAACACCTACACTGTTGTGAGACTTGTTTGCATTCACAGACACAGAACTGTCTGATGGAAGTAAAATTTTGCAGCCAGACAGTGTCAATCAGCTAGCACTATATATCAGTGAAAGTTATTGTGACATGTTATATTATGACAGAAAGTATGATTGATATTAACTTGGTGGAGTTATCAAAACAAATTTGTTGTCAAAGAGATTTAGCAGTATATAAGTGAAAATACAGGCCAGATATCAACAGTCCCATGTTTCGACCAATCGTCCGAAGTTAGAGCACCACTTGCGTTTGGTTTGGTTTGGGAACGCGAAAAGCAAACGCGAACTACCGATGTCTAAACTTTTCAATATATCTCCAGAACTAATAGATTTTTTGAAATTCTGAAAAAGGTCCAAGTTGTTGAATAGTTTTACTATGTCAGTCGAGGATTATACCCTAAATAGTAAATAAGAGATTTACTTTATTTAAGAGAAGGTCTCTTAAGTAGAAGATTTCTTTCTCTTAACTAGAAGACTTTTCTTTCTTCGTTAAAAATTTTTGGCCTTCCCATCATTTTGCGCAAGTTTTGAACTTCATAGATCGACTCAGCACGTTTTTTCTCCCTTCTAGCAAAATTTGGTTGAGTTCACGTGCGTTTGGTTTGGGAATGCGAAAATTTGCGAAGAAAAATAAACCTTGAGCACAAAAAATGCTTTTTTAAGCACTTTTTTCCACCAAAAAACAAATAACTTTTATAGATTTACCTTCCCAAACATCGAAGAAGCCTCTAGTAATTAAAGTAAATGAGATAAGATAAAACCTTAAAAAATCAACCAGAATTTAAAACCTTACTTTCAAAGCAAAAGACGTGCTTATCTCGTCGCCATCTTGTTTTAGAATGAGAATTATTTTTGTGTCATTTCACATGAAATTTTTTTTCATCCTTGGAATCAGATCACGCGATTTCACTTTCGCTTTCTCTAGTGCAATAAGACTGCGGGATTTGAGTCATGTGACATCTCTATTGAAAAACCTGTGCTGAATAAAATAGAAATACAGGGGGTCACACTACTGGCTACAGGAACTGAAAGCAAACAAACAATTAAGGCCAATATTTTTGGTTTTTCTGAAAGACAAAAGGTATAGGAAGGAAGCTTTACTGAAGGAGGGATAAGGCTGGGACTATCTATTTAAAAGAAATGGACAAAAAAAGGCACTTTTTTTGGGTGATAATTAAGATTTTACTTAGAAACTTTAATTCTCTTACCCCCGTCCCGGGCCGCCTTGATATGAGCGAGGGAACCATGTTGGCCACCCCTACTGAAAATTTCAGATCAAAACAAACAAGGAATTAATTCCTGTAACTCAATGAAAATTGGAAAAAGCTGGTTTTTGACTGTTTCTGATCCTAAAGTGCTATTTTTTGGTAAAAGCTATGTGCAATTTATGTTTGGATTTCTAGAAAGCTTACCCATTCATTGTCAATATATTTTTTATTTGAAAGTAGTTGCTTCATGGAATAAAAAGATATAGTCAAATCTTGTGGGGTCATTTTTCAAAATATTTTTGCCAAAATTGATTTGCGCATTTCGCCATTTTACCCTACGCAAACGCACGTGGCACAGTTGACAGTAAATTGTCTTTAGACTAGGTAACTGTTCAGTCAGGAGTTTTTGCCTCATTAGGAAAGCATTTTACAATTTTCCCAGATTTTCCTGAGTTACCTAATTAGGAAAGGCCTTCCTATATTTTTTTGCACATCAAGCCTCGAAATAACAATTCCAAGTGGGTCGGACAAAATGTCAGATTAGGGTTGCTTTAGCTTGAAAATTATGATTTTTGGGTCGGGCATGAAGCTATTTGGGTTGAACAATGTCCGATGTCTGACCGTTATTTCCAGCCCTGCACATAGATCAATTTTGACTTACTAATGGTCATGGTTAGAACTTGCGATTATGGAGTGACAAGGAGAAAACTTTTTTGAGCACTTTCCTAATTAGGAAAGTTTTCTTAGGCAAAAAGTCCTGACTGCTGTTGTGGAGTATTAGTTATTCAATAGGCCGTCGCGTTCTCCAAAACAACTATTCCAACAATACATACAGCTTGTTAAAGGGCGCCACTCTTACCCCCGTCAGACGGCGCACCGTCAACTGCTCTAACTTGGGACGATTGGTCGAAACATGTGACTGGTTGATATCTGGTCTGTATTTTCACTTACGGTTAAAAATCTTTTTAACAACAAATTTGTTTTGATAACTCCACCAATTTTATCAATCATACTTAACTTCGTTCCTCTTAGAGTGCACAGACACTCGCGTGTGTTCCACTACGGATTGTTTTCATATTTCGATTTAAAAGCCTACTCCGTGCGCAAGAGAAATCGTGTATTTTTTAATACACCGTTCATTAACTCAAATCAAATGACTTTGGAGGTTCGGTGAAATGGTGGCCGAATTGTCGTCCCATGTTTGTCAATATCCCAGTAGAGCAGTTGATCGGTCATTTCTTAATTTTTCTAGCCTGGAATGATTTTGTTTTCCAGTGGTTGTAGAAATCGAGAAAATCCATGTACTTTCACAAGATGCGTCAAAAAAAATTCCACTCTTTTTTGCCGTTTTTATTATTTACCTTTGATTTTGTTCAATTGTTTTGGTGTTCGACTCATTTGATTGACACTGTCTGGTTTTAGTTATAAGAAAAAGAACGCGTTGGAAATCTTCAATGACCCCTGGAAGGGTCTAGAAAATCTTCAATGATTGCTTTGGAAAATATAAAAAATGAACAAAAACCCCTTGGAAAATTCAAGCTCAGACCCCCCTGGAAAAGTTCCTCAATATTCCTGGCTGGATTAAAGATGGAATATTTTTCCAAACGCAACAATCAATCCAATCGAACTGTATTTTTAATCAAACTTTGCTGTTCGATTAATGTGCGACTAAGTTTGATTGCCGAACTTTAATCGACATACTTACAAATTTTTCAAAGTCAATTAATAAGCTCAATTAAAGAAATCGGTTTAATCAAACTTTTTTTTAAAGAGACCTAGACATAGTAATACCTCTATTAGTTTGTTTACATTAGTCAAATTTTATGGAACAATATTTGAAACAACCAAAAATGCAAAAAAAAGTTGGCAATCTGAGTTTTGGTTCATTCACAGAGTGGATAGCAGCTTTGATATCAAATTTGTTGAGTGGAATTTTTGCCGAATTTGTCAGACTTTTCTTGTTTTCAAACTTTGTTGAAAGGAGTTTTATTTTGATTTTAACGAATACTCCCAATTTAGTAACTCTAAGTTTTCCAGGTTAAATTTGAGTTTGGATACCCCCAGGGTATTTTCCACGCACTTTTCCTTACCACTGCTTTTTGGACCTACCCCGGTGGGGTGGAGGTCCTAAAAATTAACCTTTGTCCGTTCGTTCGTCCGTTCGTCCGTTCGTTTGTTTATTTGTCATTAGCTTTCCTTGTGATTGCTCATTATTTTTTTCTGATTTTTTGCACAAAGATGTGTAACTATAAACCCTCAAATGTGACGGAGCCTGATTTTGGAGAAAAAAAAATTTTGGGCAAATTTGGGCCAAAAAAAGGCTAAAAAAGCTGGTTTTTTGGACTTTGTGAAAAATTGGATCATTAACTTTTTCTGATTTTTTGCATGAAAGTAGATTACCATCATAAGTAAAAGATGGCTCAAGCAGATTTTTTCAAAAAAGTTTTGTTAGCTCAAAAAACAGGTAGGTCCATAAAAGTATCACTTGTTTATCGATATTTTTACATTATTTAGGATTTAAAGAGTTAAAGTAAATTCCAAAAAAAATTCCAAGACACTTTTTTAGTTTGATCTAACATAGTATCGAAATTATTTTTTCAAAATTCAAAAGCTATGGGTGACTTTAACTTCTTTAAAGTAGGTAAGGTTAAAATTCTTAAGATTTTAATTATATCCTGCCCAGTTTTTTAAAATCAGCTGAAACTTTTACCATTAGAAAGAGAATATCATCGGCTTTCAGAAAATATATACTTTTGATATAGAAAAATTTGTTGTTCTAAGATATGATCAATGTGTACTAAAATTCCTTTTTCAAAAACTAGGTGGGGTATGTCAAAAATCTTCAAAAAACCTTGTAGTACCGATCCCCCCTGGTCTAACCATGTTTTTTTCTTCACAAAATTGTCTTTGAAAAGGATTGGGTTGAGTTTTTGCCACCGAATAACGATGGTGAAAAAGTGCTTGAAAAATAGCCTGCAGTGAAGTCAAGTTTGACATTATTATATCAGAAAAAATGTGACTCCCCAAGCGATTTGAAGTACACAAAAGTCCGATCAGCTAAAGCGGGTAAAAGACCAGTCTCATAGCAAACGAAGTGAAATTTCAAGGGGCCTAACATTTTAGAAGATCGGCCATGAAGCGGCCAATGGAATTTTTCTAAGAACGGCCTCTAGGCCTCTATTAGAGGCTTTTTCTTGATTGAGAGACCGGCCAAGCGGCCAGCGTTCTATTTAGCGGCCAGCGGCCTATTAGCGGCCTTCTTTGGGATCTTCTCAAAATATAATCGATTTTCGTTTATGAAGTTTGATTAATGATTCTACTATTTAACCTCCTACATTTGATTATTTTTAATCTCCCATGTTCGATTATTTAATCCTTGTATTCGATTAATTAATCCTTTTTTGCTTATATCTTAGGGATCTTCTCAAAAATATAACCGAAAATGGTTTTGGTTAAATTCAGCTCTTTAAACGAATGGCTTCGTTAAAAAGTTTAACTAATTCGGTAAAAGTAATTATTGAATTCAGCTTAAGCTTGTGAAATTCGGTTAAAGTTTTACCGAATTTCGACTATAAAGAATTTTACATTGTCTAAAATAATAACAGAGAATTCCATTGACTGAGACGGGGATATTAACAAAAGGATCGTTCGTGGTGAGACATGGTTATCTTGAAAATTGTTCTTTTAACTACTTACATATTCTGAATTGGTTTATCTAGTATTTTTGAATAGCGAAATACTTTGCTCTCTTACATTTCTTTTCAAATCATAATATAGAATTGGAAAGCAAGAAAAATGTCTCGAGAGACCAAATATCTTGAGGTTCAGCCAAGCCCAGCATGACCCACAACGAACGAAGCAGAGTGCAGACTTTTACTAAATGTTTGTTTACATTGAGCTCCCTCTGCGTGCTTTCCTTTGTGTTATCAAGTGAACTTTTATCAAAAATAGTTATGAAATACACTCCTTCTGAGTGTGTTCTCTTTCTTTTCACGTGATTTTCACTTTTTATCTCTCTCGCATTCTAAAAGCTGCATCAAACATTCGAAACATCACAGATCAGGAGCTTGTGACAAATCAGGAGCTTGTGACAAATCAGGAGCTTATAAGAAAGCAAAACCTGTGAGATGCCCTTTTGGAAGCTTTCCCTCTCCTCTACTGGGGAAGCAATCATTTTATTTTATTTGACAACATTTGATAGTTCTTAGGTCCTTTTTGATTTGCCCTTTTTGATTTCTGAAAAAATCTTTCTTTGTTCCAAATGTACTTGAAGGTGTAAGTAAATTGAAAAACAAAGCTAAGGGCCGCTAGTGGCCGCTAAGGGCCGCTAATGTCCGCTAAGCGCCGCTGGTAGCGGCTTAAAACTTACTATGTGGCCGCTTCACTGTGGCCGCTTTTAATAAGTGGCCTCGCATCAGCCTTCTTCAATATCCGAGCGGCCCAAAAGGTAAAAAGTCCGGTCGGGTAGAGGCCAAAGATGAACAGTCTTTTTACCGATCGGACTTTTGTGTACTTCAAATCGCTTGGGGAGTCAAATATCAAAAGAAGTCCAGACAAATCTTTGGACCATGCTCTGCCTAGTTACACAATCACTACTTTTGCGCCATCTTTTTGGACCTACCTCCGGGTACCCCGGTGGAGGTTCTATAAATTAACCCATGTCCGTTCGTCCGTCCGTCCGTCCGTCTGTTACCAGCTTTTCTCAGGATTGGCTCATTAGTTTTTTCTGATTTTTTGCACAATGATGCAAAATGGCAATGCCCAGAACGTGACGGAGCCCGATTTTTGAGAAAAAATTTATTTGGGCAAATTTGGGCCAAAAACTACCTAAAAATAGGGTTTTTTGGACTTTGTGCAAAATCCTGTCATTACTTTTTTCTGATCTTTTGTACAAAGATGGAGGGCAAGATTCTCTAAAAATGGCTGAAGTGGTTTTTCCCGGAAAATTCTTATTCGCCTTAAGAAACGGATTTTCGTATTTTGGGAAAATTCCCTTTAACCAAATAAGAAAAATGGCTTTTTCTCAATGTTGACTCGTTATTTTTTTCTGATTTTTTGCACAACGATGCAAAATGGCAATGCCTAAAATGTGTCGGAGCCCGATTTTCGAAAAAAAATATATTTGGGCAAATTTGGGCCAAAAACTGCCTAAAAATAGGGTTTTTTGAACTTTGTGCAAAATCCTGTCATTACTTTTTTCTGATTTTTTGTACAAAGATGGAGGGCAAGATTCTCTAAAGAATGGCTGAAGTGGTTTTTCCTGGAAAATTCTTATTCTCCTTAAAAGATGGATTTTCGTATTTTGGGGAAATTCCCTTTAACCAAATAAGAAAATATAGCTTTTCTCAATGTTGACTCATAATTTTTTTCTGATTCTTTGCACAATGATGCAAAATGGCGATGCCTAAAATGTGACGGAGCCCGATTTTCGAAAAAAAATATATTTTGGCAAATTTGGGCCAAAAACTGCCTAAAAATAGGGTTTTTTGGACTTTGTGCAAAATCCTGTCATTACTTTTTTCTGATCTTTTGTACAAAGATGGAGGGCAAGATTCTCTAAAGAATGGCTGAAGTGGTTTTTCCCGGAAAATTCTTATTCGCCTTAAGAAACGGATTTTCGTATTTTTGGGAAAATTCCCTTTAACCAAATAAGAAAAAATGGCTTTTCTCAATGTTGACTCGTTATTTTTTTCTGATTTTTTGCACAACGATGCAAAATGGCAATGCCTAAAATGTGTCGGAGCCCGATTTTCGAAAAAAAATATATTTGGGCAAATTTGGGCCAAAAACTGCCTAAAAATAGGGTTTTTTGAACTTTGTGCAAAATCCTGTCATTACTTTTTTCTGATTTTTTGTACAAAGATGGAGGGCAAGATTCTCTAAAGAATGGCTGAAGTGGTTTTTCCTGGAAAATTCTTATTCTCCTTAAAAGATGGATTTTCGTATTTTGGGGAAATTCCCTTTACCAAATAAGAAAATATAGCTTTTCTCAATGTTGACTCATAATTTTTTTTCTGATTCTTTGCACAATGCATGCAAAATGGCGATGCCTAAAATGTGACGGAGCCCGATTTTCGAAAAAAAAATATATTTTGGCAAATTTGGGCCAAAAACTGCCTAAAAATAGGGTTTTTTGGACTTTGTGCAAAATCCTGTCATTACTTTTTTCTGATTTTTTGTACAAAGATGGAGGGCAAGATTCTCTAAAGAATGGCTGAAGTGGTTTTTCCTGGAAAATTCTTATTCTCCTTAAAAGATGGATTTTCGTATTTTGGGGAAATTCCCTTTAACCAAATAAGAAAATATAGCTTTTCTCAATGTTGACTCATAATTTTTTTCTGATTCTTTGCACAATGATGCAAAATGGCAATGCCCAAAATGTGAAGGAGCCAGATTTGTAAGGAAAATTTTTTTGGGCAAATTTGGGCCAAAAACAGCTTAAAAGGTTTTTTGGGCCTGAATGGTTTAAGTGATTTTCGTATTTGGGGAAATTACTTTTTACCATTTTACATTATTCAACATACAAGCTTTATTTTTCCATTCTGAATTTTTGTACAATTATTGTCACTTTTTTCTTATTTTCATCTGATGTTAATCATTAGGTAGGTCCATTCAGCATGTTGCTTGTTTTGCTTTACATGCCATGTTTTAAAATTCCTCAGCTGCATTATATGGACATAAAAGGTTTTCTCCAGGTTTTTTCAATCCGGAGATTGAACTAAGTGAGGAGGGTTCTGCCTGTTTATTTCCCTTTCCACGTTGCGTTGGGGATACTTAACAATAAAAGAGATTTTAAGATTAAGATGTTTTAATTATGTATTTCTACAATAAATTTAGGGAACAGTTACATGGTGGCCACGCTCCTGGAAATTCCTGGAATATCCTGGAATTAATGTTTTCTCCTGGAAAGTCCTTGAAACTCCTGGGATTTCTTGTAATTTTTCAAAATGTCCTGGAATGTCCTGGATATTCTAAATTCTTTGAATATATTTTTTTTTCAATCGACTTTTTCGTTTCACATTCTAAAATTGGAAAAATCTTGACTATGTATCTGTCGTTATAATCTATTTCTTTTTCTTTTTAGCAATATCTTGACTGCTATCTGATATTTTCCTTGCTGAGATAGTAATCTATTATTTTTTTATCCTGGAAAATCCTTGATTTCTTCTGTTTAATGCTATTTTGTCCTGAAATATCCTGGAATTTGATGATCTAAAGTCCTGGAAAAAGTCGAAATTTGTCCTTGAAAGTCCTTGAAAGTCCTGGAATTTAAAAAAAATAATTCTGTGGCCACTATGAGTTAACAAAGGGCCTATTTTTTTCACTTACTATAAATGCTGTAGAAAGTGCTATGAAATTCCATGAAAACTTTGAAAATGATAGCAAATATTGCAAGTTTTGTTGTCTGTCATTTTGATGATTCCTGGTTGTGCTTTAAATTTTAAAAAGTAACTTTCGATCAATTATTTATTCACGGCTGTGTGACCACTATCCCGCCATTATGAAAATAACTGCTATTTTGATTTCAGATATAGACCCGTGTGTGGAGCAAGCTACAGCAGTCAAGGACTATTGCAAATTAGGATAAAATGCGAGTATTTAGCCTAAATAGGATAATTTATCCTAACTTGCTAGGATAAATATTTTAGCCTATTTAGGATAAAAAGCCTAATTAGGATAATTTATCCTAGTTTGCAATAGTCCTTGACTGTCTAACCCTAACTGATAATAACCAACCCCTGTCTAGGTCCGCAAATTGAAAAATTTCACTTGCATCCTAGTGGATGATATCGTCTGCCAACCCTTGCAGAAGATTGAGATTTTTACTATTTCTGCTGATAGGGAGTTTGCAAGTTTATTTACAAAAAGTGCTACAGTTTTGGACAGAAAAAATTGAAATGAGTGCACTTATAGTAAATATAGCAAAAATAGTGATGAAACAAATAGATCCAAAAAAATATGATTTTCACGTTGATAAAAGAATACATTTTCTGCCTTCACTTCACTTTCGCTTTGGTGTTATGTGAATCGGATTGGATGAATACTAACAAAGTTTGATTGGCTGAAAGTCTTTAACTTCCGGATTCTGATTGAATTATTTCCTGTGTCACGGCTAAATTGTAACTGGTCAACTGGTTTCTAAGCATGAATTCTGATTGGATGAAAACCTGAAAAGAAAACAATAGTATGTATTTAAGTTTATTTTACGATAACTAGGCCTACTAAGCACCGAGAAAATACCCAACATAGAAAATGTGTATTTTGTAATGCAGAATATAAGACCTTATGTTAAAAACAAAAGCGATTATGGCAAAAAAACCTCAAAAATAGCAATTTTTGTAATATGTACCTCCAATGTTGTTTTTAAGAGTCAAATATTTTTGGAAAAATAATCTTTTAAAGGCCCAAAATTTACCTTGTCTGACCATGCTCTTTCATATTCTTTTGCTTCACTAACCCAAATGTAATTAATCAAATAGTTTGATTACCAAACTAATTGAACTTTGGTGAACTACAAACTACCTTTTGAGAAAGTTCAACAAAATGCTCAACGAATTCAGCAAAAAACTCTTTTCTGGTTTTAGTTATCAAAACTCCTTTGTATGTAAGATTAGGATTAACACAATCTTTTACAAATCATCCCTTTTCTTTTTAGGTTGAGTTGAAAGAAGTATTAAAATGGAGGTAATTTTATTAATCAATTTCATTGATTATATATCGATTAGGAAACTTGCACAACATGTGTGTTAGTTTTAATTTTACAATGCCACGATTGGTGGTGCTGAAAAATAAGTACTGTGTCAGATTATTTCCATAAGTAGAAAAATATTTAGTATTTATGACAAAGCTTCTTTTTAAATGGAACAGTGATTAAAACTGAATTATTTACAAATCACAATAGTACAATTTTTAAAGTTAAAATGCAAAAATCGCTTTAATTGACATATCATTTTGATGCAACAGGGGAATAATCTGAAAATATTTCTATGACTGTCTTCTTTGAAAACATTAAAGATCATCTCGTATCATATGATTTAAAAAAGGGTACACAATAAGATGAACTTAAGCAGAATCAAAGGGCTTTCAGGGTAAAAGTTTGATAACAATTTAAATTTCAGTATTTATTGACTTTACCTTGTTTACAGTTTATGTACACAACAGAATACCAAAGGAGTTTTCTTGCTGGCATAAACCAACGATCCCCATCAAAAGAGCAGGCAAATAAATTCATCACTCCAAGATCTCCACCAAGAAGAGGCAGTACTGAAAAATGTTCAATTGGTATACAAACAAATGCTGATCACAAAAGAGTTCATTTCAAACGATATTCTGATCGAAGTCCAATCAACCAAGTGAGTTTGATTTGAATGAAGTCTATAATATAATGACGCTTGAGGGAGGATAATGCCTCTCTATTTCGAAGGGAACTGATTTCATGATCTTAAAATGCCTTTATTTTTGAGGGGTAATTGCTCTGTATTTATTTTCAGGAAAATAGCTTTGTATTTTTTTTCAGGAAAATAGCTTTGTATTTTTGAAGGAAAATGCCTCAGTATTTTTAAGAAAGATGCCTCCATGATGCCTCGGTATTTTTGAAGAAAAATGTCTCTGTATTTTTGAAAAAAGTGCCTCTATATTTTTGAAGAAAAATGTGTCTGTATTCTTGAAGGAAAATTACTCTTAGGTTCCAAATAAACGGGGGAGGGGGTGGTGTTGGAAATTGTACTTCTGGAAACCCCAAAATAAGGTAAATATAGGCTAAAATCAGGCTATTCAGAGCCAAATAAGGGGCCTTCTCTTTGACAGCTTAAAATATTCTTAAAAATTAATAAACAGGAGGGTCCTAATATAAGGTCCGAGGGGTTGGAAAATTTTCGAAAAATTAACAAGCGATGGGTCGTTTGTCTTATTTTGAAGGGGAATTCTTTTATGTTTGAAGGAAATTACCCTATATCTTTGAAGGAGAAGCTTTTTTCGATTAGGGATGGAGGTTTTGTATTGATGAAGAAAAATACCCTTGTATTTTTGAAGGAAATGGTTTTGTATTCGTGAAGAAAAATACCTTTGTATTTTTGAAGGAAAATGTCTCTGTATTTTTGAAAAAAAGTGCCTCTGTATTTTTGAAGGAAAATTACTCTTAGGTTCCAAATAAACGGGAGAGGGGGGGGTGGTGTTGGAAATTGTACTTCTGGAAACCCCAAAATAAGGCAAATATAGGCTAAAATCAGGCTATTTGGAGCCAAATAAGGGGCCTTCTCTTTGACAGCTGAAATTATTCTTAAAAAAATTAAACAGGAAGATCCTAATAAGGTCCGGGGATTGGAAATTTTTTGAAAAATTAACAAGCGATGGGCCGTTTATTTGGAACCTAAGAGTACTCTCTGTATTTTTTAACAAAAACATTTTTTAATGAGGAAGAAAAACTTTGCATCCTTCCTGATGAAGAGAAATTTCTCTATATTGACAAAGGAAAATCTTTGTCTTATTTTAAGGGAAATTCCTTTATGTTTGAAGGAAATTACCCTATATCTTTGAAAGTGAGGCTTTTTTTGGGGAGTTTCTAAACGTCAACCAGAAATGATGACCACGACCGGTGACCACGACCAGCGACCACATAAATTTGGGTTATCAAGTTTTTTCTCTTTCTCCAACGTAGAGTGTCTCTCCTAATCATTTGAACAATATATTTAATATTGAAGAGTAAGCTCACCCCTGTCTCATTTATAATTAAAGCCACGTGCCAAATACGTTAAAACAACCATTTCAACGCTCTTGGAGCTTCATTATGGTGTCAATTTCTATCCTTTTGTATTATCAGCATCACAATAATTAGTGGCACAAAATTTTCTGAAAATGGTTTGAGAAGCTAAGTTGTATTTCATCATCAGATTGTTATTTCTGTTGAAATTAGTCATTTTGTCAGCATAACGACAATAGAATAATTGATTAAATTCATATCTCTAAAACTGGCCTTCCCAATTTTTTCCTACTGACAAGTTCTATCTATTCATACTAAAGGCATCTCATTCAGCATAATTAAAATATTTTGTTTAACAAAGCTTACAAACATCATACTTAATGACCATGTCAATATTTTTGTCAAATAGTGCCACTTTGTCAAGAAAATGACTGATTACTTGAAAGGTCACTTTTTAGTTACTCTGTACCAGAGTGTATCTCACGATTATCGTAGCATAGTTCACTCTGTGCGCATTGTCTGTTTGATAAAAATTTTTCCGTACGGAGACCTCTGCGATGAAGTATAATTTTAAAATAAAATGGCCGCCAAAGTACGACAATTGTAAACAAAGGGATGGGGTCCATGATTGAGGGTCACTTTCTAAGCATGTTTTGGCTGCTTTTTTAATGTTTTTGAGCCAAACTAAAAGCTGAAAAGTAACAAAGACATATTCAAAATTGTCTAACAGAAAATTATTTTCCAATGACCCTATTTTTCCATGTAAAATATACACATTTTAATTACAAAAGTTATGCCAACAAAACAAACTATAGCCACTCTACATAGATCAAATGCCGTAAAAGTAATACTGAATTTGAACATAAAAACATACAGAGATTCTATGAGTATATATTCTTTCGCAAAGAACTGAAGTTAAAACCACTTTAAAAACAAGATTCCAATCAAACAACTTCTCTCTCATGTTTATGAACTCAAAGATCCAAAATGTAAACAAAAAACATTCGATTTGTGCAAAAAGAGTTATTTTGCAATAGAATGTCTCCAAAGATCCAAAATGTAAACAAAAAACATTCGATTTGTGCAAAAAGAGTTATTTTGCAATAGAATGTCTCCAAAGATCCAAAATGTAAACAAAAAACATTCGATTTGTGCAAAAAGAGTTATTTTGCAATAGAATGTCTAATGTCTACATAGAATGTAAACTCGATAATCCAAATTTATCTGGTCGCCGGTCGTAGTCGCCATTTCTGGTCGATGTTTAGAAACTCCCCTTTTTTCGACTAGGGATGAAGGTTTTGTATTGATGAAAAAAATACCCTTGTATTTTTGAAGGAAAAGGTTTTGTATTGGTGAAGGAAAATACCCTTGTATTTTTGAAGGAAAAGATTTCGTATTGATGAAGAAAAATAGCCTTGTATTTTTGAAGGGAAAGGTTTTTTATTGTTGAAGGAAAATTCCTATGTATTCTTGAAGGAAAAGGTTTATTCAATTAGGGAAGGTTTTGTATTGATGAAGAAAAAAACACTTGTTTTCTATTAAATATAAGAATAATGTTTATTGATCAGGGAAAAAGGTTTTTCGTATTGGTGAAGGAAAATACCCTTGTATTTTTGAAGGAAAATACCCTTGTATTTCTGAAGGAAAATACCCTTGTATTTCTGAAGGAAAAGGTTTTGTCAATGAGGACAAAAGGTTTTGTATTGTTGAAGGAGAATACCCTTGTATTTTTGAAGGAAAGGACGCCGCCTTTTTGAAGGAAATTATATTCTGTGTTTTTTGTCGTTCTTTGTTAAAAGAGTACTGTGCTTCCGCAAATAAGCTTCGCTGTGCCATTCAAAGTTTAAAAGTACTGCGAACTTTTAAACCCAAATTTTATTACCAAATCGTCTACTAATAAACATCAAATTAGGGCTAGTAAAAGCCTAAGCTATTCTATAGGGCTCATCGGAAGTTGACGCTATTCAGTGAAATATATTGCATGTATAACACTCTCGGTTACACCCTATCTACTTATAGCTTCATAAGTTTCACATTGAAAATTGGAATCGAAATTGTTTCTTCAATTATTTGGGAAAAGCGTCAAAGAACCATCCTTGCTTATTTGACATGTGCATAAATCTTTGAGAGTTAGATCAGATTATAACAGATTTTAAATCAATATGAACTAAAAATTGAAAATTAAGAATTAAGGATTAAAAAAATCATATTATTTCTATTTCTTATTTCTTTGTCATCACATGTTTTATCAGGCATTTTCTCTAATTTTAGACGCCGTTAGAGAGCACACCTCCAAAAACATTTGAAAGACATAATGTAAAACCAAAGATAGCGTTCTCAGAAGAGGCATCCAATATAAATAAAGAAAAGAGAGTCAAGCCGCATGTCTACGAGGAAAGATCTCCCCCCATTCAGAATGATGCTCAAACTAACTTTTGTGAAGCTTATACTCCCACTGGTTATGCGTTTGACTTCCGAGCGGGTAGCCATTCAGAAGATTACCAAAGGGCTCCTTTTATCTCAAAAAAGAAGAAAGTTCAAGACAACCCTTTCTTGAGCAACCCTTCGCTGTATCGTGTATCTAGTGAACCTTGTCTGCAGAAGAAACGTATTTCAATGTATCCAAAGAATCACAACATTCTACGAACTTTCACTGTCAAGGAGGAGGAGGTGAGTACTTGATGAGAATTTGCTTTTCACTGTTTGTTGTATCACTGTTTGTTTTAATGACATGTCTGTTTTTTCCCTTCTAAAGTTTCTTTATTGGTCTATTATAGGAATCACCTCGATCAAGTCCCAACAAATTCAAGTCAAGCTACTCCTTGCATTTTGATGAGAAGCCACAAGAGCAAGGGTCGGCTATCATGAGTGCTCTGTACACTATGAATCGCAAAAATAGTTCAAGTATAAAATTTCCTTTTCCCAATTCTCTCTTTTATTGAAATAGACTGAAATCTTAGCTCAACTATGAAATTGTGCATTTGAATTCTTCAAAAAACCTTTCTTACTTTTGCCGGGGTTCTGTTAGTGTTAAGATGTCTTATTTTTTTCAGAAGGCAAAATCAGTTGTTTCCAGCTATTGAAAATATTTCTGTTTAGAGGTCTCTTCTCCATTATTGAAAAATTCCTTTTATTGCGAAGAGAAGACGTTTCAATACATTCAAACCTTTCTTCCATGATGGCGAACGAACTAAACCTAGATGGCCAACCTAAAAAGAAGTTTAAAAAATCACTTTCGCTGTTGAGATTATGCCAAGCTTTAAAAAATAGGGAAGTTTAGTTATCATCTCGAAATCTTGCACATCTTGTTTAGGGAGAATTTTTGTCGCAAAACCATGTCTGCATACGATGTAGTTTGAAATTTTGTTTTTGTTAGGTTCAGTTCATTCAGCGCTATTTAGCGAATTGGAAGATTCGCATCGCTTCCATAAAAAGGATTACGACAAAGGGTAATTTTCATTTCATAAGTGTTTTGTTCTCTCACGATGTTGGCTTTAGTGATCAATTTTCTTTTTCAACATTCATTTTGTTTTAACAATTGATTAGCAATTTATTCAACAAATTTTATTTCATTTCTAGAAATTACGAGACGGAGTATCAAAATATTTTTGCCAGGAAGAACTCCAGCCAGGTTCGCACTCAAAATTGTTTCATAAAATGAAAGTTTACTTTTGAATCCTAATTGAAACCTTTGGTGTTTTAACGTCTAGTAAGTTTGTAGTTCGATACTGAGGAAGAGGAGAATATTCTCTCCTATTGGATCATCTGTAATTTTTTTCCTTTGATGCTTTCTTTAACAGAACAAGTTGGTTTCACCTCTGCTTGAGGCGGTCAAAGACAACCAGGAATTCACGGATTATTACAAACAGGTTTGCTTTTTTTGTCGACAGTTACTCTGCCATTGATGAAGAAAGGGTATTTCATTTACATTTAAGCATTCAATCGTCATTTCATTTTAATCTGTATTACTGTTTTTCTTAGGTGTTAAACAAAAGAATTTACGCCTATTCGCCTTCGATGCGAGAATCGTCAGTGAACACATCAAACGACTCATACAGTCCTCCCAACGAAAAGCATTTCTTCGATGAGAAACAATCGGAAAAATTTATGGATGATGATATCTCACCGACAACAACACAGCGTTATTCGAAGGGCCGGTATACACGTGATTATCAACCTGACCTCTATTCGCCTCGACATGATTAAGACAAAGACAAAGAAAGATCATATTTCAAAATATCACACACACAGACAGATTATATCATCGACATTGTTATTAACTGAACTACTTTCTTCTTGGACTGTCTTAAGAGGAAGAGTGATTGCAAAAGCGATTTGCAAGATTATAAAAAGAGTGCAATAAATAGAGTGGCTTAACTGTAGCATTTTTTTTGTGAAACAGCACAGAGGCGATTCGAAGCTTTTTTCCAATATTGTGAATCAAAGAGTGTTGCGTTGTTGTGTTAAGGGGTAAACTGGGGGACGGACTTATTGCATCACTAACAAAAACACTATTTAACTTAATGTAAACATATTTACGTGTCATTTTTTAATTTTTTATACAGTGTAGATACTTTATGTACATTTGATTGAATATGCAAGAATACCATATAACCAACGTGAAGTGCTATCTCGCCTTACGATGTTAAGTAGTACCGAAAATCTTTGGTGGAGAATTTAATTCTATAAAACGATAGCTTTTTAGTAAAAGAAGAGTTTCTCTTCACATCTATTCATTCTTAAACGTTATGTCTTTTGGGAAATGAGGAAGAGGTATTTCGGAGGTGGAAACTCATTCCATGCAATGGTCAGAATGTTTTCCTATTAATCTTTATGTTTTCTAAATCTGATTGCTACACTTTTCTTTAATTAACCGAGAGATAGTTCAGAAACTTTTGAATGCGATTTATTTAGGAGGGGTCTTATATCAGAGCTTTTTACGTACATGTCACGTGTGTAAACAATACATCGAATCTGTTAATCTTTTAAACATGACAAGTGTTTGAACTATCGATTGCTAGTGGAGTTTTAATGCGAATCTATTTTCTCTGATCTGTCTATTTCGAAGAGCGCTGTGCGGAGTCATCTTGTATTGGATAAGGTTAAGGTTTGTTTAGGTATGTTCATTGAACAGTTGTTGACCCTTGTCTCCATTTTAATCTAATCATTACCCTAACGAAATAAAAGATGAAAACCGAAATTTTTTCGAGACGGGATAAAAAAATAGAAAGTCCAGTTTCATTGTACGCAAGGAAAACACTCGCAATTCGCTGGTCATTTCAACAGAATAAACATCATATTTTGTTTTTATAAGCACGTAGGTTTGTTAATATTTTTGAGTTTTTGCCATTTTTACATGTGACATATGTCGAGAGAGATTTAACTGTATTGTTTAGCAAACTTGTTACTTTCGATTTAGCATTCAAATTTCTCAAATTTCTTTTCATTCGTAGAAGAAATAATCGAAAACAACATGAGGGCTGCATTTTTTATCTACGTCGGCCTTTTTGTATTTTCGAGTGGCATGGAAATCGCCTTTCGGCATCCCAAGTGGACCAAGATGGAAAGAAAGACACTCACTTATCTCCCTGAAGAAAATATGAACGCTGTAAGTTACTTTAATAAGGAAATGTTTTTCCTAGAAACCTTTTTAAGATTCGAATTTTTATTTAACATCAGCGAACTCCATCATTTTTGTTGACAGAGTCAGATGATACGTTACCATGGCTACCCGTGCGAAATCCACAAAGTGGTGACAGATGACGGTTACATTTTGACTCTTCAACGAATCCCTCATGGACGTAATGGTGCCCCAAGCAATGGCATTCCTGTCTTCCTTCAGCATGGTCTCATCGATTCTGCTGTCACTTGGTTGAATAATCTGCCAGAGCAAAGTTTAGGATACATTCTGGCTGATGCAGGGTGAGTACAGCTCGTCTTTATTATTATTTACCAGATTATAAGCGAACATTCTGACTCCCTTCTTTCTACTAATGTCTCCATTTCTTCATTTTTAGGTATGATGTCTGGTTGGGAAATAGTAGAGGAAATACATATTCAAAAGCTCACACTAAATTCTCCGTTGATTCAGATGAATTTTGGGATTTCAGGTACGTACTGCTCAAGTTTTTTATCAAAGACCTATTTCTTAAACGCAACAAATGATATAATTACTGAATATTCCATAGTTTCAGGGAGCGGTAAAATTCCCTTCAGAAAAAAATTTTGTTGATTATGATTATTTGTAGATTATGATTATTTGTAGATTATGCTTTACTTTAAGATTTAGATAACCATATGATAGGTTTATTTTGACCACGATCAAATGATCAGCATTATATCCTTAGCTTCGATGAGATGGCAAAGTATGATTTACCGGCCAGTATAGATTACGTTTTGAAACAAACTGGTCAACAACAACTTCATTACGTTGGACATTCACAAGGTGATCCTAACTTATGACAGTTAAATTATCGAGTCTTCTTTCAGCTCTTATCAAAGTCTAAAAACTCTTTTTGTTGTGTTATCTTTTATGAAAGACTGCCCCTTGTTGTTTCGCATTAGTAAACATTTTCAATTCACTTTTTTAGGGACGATGATCGGTTTCATCGGGTTCGGTCAATCACCAGAACTTGGTAAAAAAGTGAAAACGTTTTCTGCACTTGCTCCAGTGGCAACAGTTGGTCACATCGAAGGTGCCATGAAAGTACTCTCCTATTTCACTGGCGAAATTGTGGTTAGTATGAATTTGTCACTTCTGATTTGCTTTCAAGTCGACCTAATATTCTATATATTTCGTAAGTTATATGACATACCGTCACAATGTCTTTCCCATTGTTTAAAAGCTATTTCTTGTCTATTCTCTTATATTAGTATCTTTTCAAGTTGCTTGGAGTAAGGGAATTTTTCCCCAGCAATTTGTTGATGAAAGCCTTAGCAGAGATTGTTTGTGCGACACACATCACGGAGAGTGCATGCGCTGACATCGTTTTCCTCATCACCGGCTTTGATACTAGTAACTTGAACGACACCAGGATCCCTGTGTATGTGGCTCACACTCCTGCTGGTACCTCCGTCAAGGATGTCGTTCACTTTGCACAGGTAAACAATGATCTTTGGTTCACAGAATGCATACTTATAGAAAAAATATAAAATCATTTCCAGTGATTATTTGAATCAGTTTTGTGTCAGGATACAGTTTACTATTAAAAGAAACAGTATTCTTCGATCATCTTGACGGAGCTCATAAAGCAATCTATAGTGCCCCACCCCACATCCAATGTTTTTACTACGATATCAAGGAGATGAAACGTAAATTACTTTTCCTTTAGCTGGTGAAAAGTCAAAAATTTCAAATGTACGATTACGGCGAAAAGAAGAATATGGAGAAATACAATTCTGTAAGTTGATTCATCTTAGGTACTTATCAATTGAGTGTACCATTTCACCTTCAATTTATTTTTGTAGTCAGTTGGAAAGCTCAGTTGGTGAATTGGTTTTTTGTTTTGTTTAGCCAACACCCCCTCTTTACAACGTGACAAAGATGGAGACGCCAGTAGCTTTGTTCACCGGCTCACAGGATTGGCTAGCGGATCCTTATGATGTTGACCACGGATTGAGGCCTCTTCTGCCAAACATCATCCAGGATAAGAATCGCGACGAATGGAATCACATGGACTTCGTGTGGGGTGAAGATGCTCATGAATATTTCTATCAAGATGTCTTGAAACTCATCGCTAAATACTCGTAAATTTGAACTAGGTATCAATGTTTTTCCTGAAAGAGATAAAATGTTGAGCATGGTTGATTATATCATTGAATCCATTGACCACTTGCTTTAAGTGTGCGGTAATCTCTATTTTGCTTGTCATCTTTTACGATCAACGAAAAATGAAAAGTGAACTATTCGACTCTTACGCGCTACCTTCTAGAAGCAGTAACACTCGATGCAAGAACGTTAAGGGAAAATAGTTATCTAAAACCAGGAAACTTTTCATAAGTATTTTCGTACCAAAAATGAAGTTTTTAGCTCTAAAGGATAAAAATTTATTTTTCATCACCATTTTCTAAAATTTCTGAAGTTATTTGCCCAGAAATTATAGTGCTCTGAATTCAATAATCTTTTAAACGTGGTATATGCTAGGATTGAATCATTGGTTGGAAAATGGCAAGCAAAACAAACATTAGGGCACACGATCCAGACTCAGATCTATTCATTTTTTATATTGTTTTTTTAATATTTTTTATTTTAAGATTTTACAATGATGATATATTGAAACTATTTGTAATTATTTTTTATGAGATTTATCCTGTAAATTTGTAGAATAGAATGTTCGGTTTTCAGAACTTAAATAATTTATTTCATTATGTTGATGAACACGAAAATTGGAATGACAAATGAAACCCTGTCTCTTGTGCTGGATTTGTCGACCTAAGGAACGCTCTTTTCGCTCTTCTTCTTTTTCTTACTAACAAAAGCACTGTTCCTTTTCAGTAAATTATAAAATAATAGAACAATGAATCTGTTGGTAATCTTTGGTTTGATGTGTTTACAATGCAGTGAAATTCTCACCAGACTTTCCATTAAAGACATGCCAGAAGAAAATATGAATGTGGTAAGAAAAATCATTCAGTTATCACATCTCTTCTTCTTTAAATAATCACCTAGAATAAGTATCATTTCCTGGGGATATTTCTTTTTCAGCCAGAAATGATCCGTTACCATGGATACCCTTGTGAAACACATAACATCACCACACAAGATGGCTACATCCTGACACTTCACCGCATTCCTCATGGTAGAGAAAAGGGTGAGGGAGGAGGCTTCCCGACGTTTCTACAGCATGGTTTCGTTGATTCGTCTGCCACGTGGACCATGAATCCCCCCTCTCAAAGTTTGGCTTTCATTCTCGCCGATAATGGGTAAGGGACCAAGTTTTTCCTTTTCGCATCAGTTATTATTAGTCGTTATTTCTTAGATCAGACTTACAAACTAAATATAAGGCAGGCGCAAATGAGCCCAACGTCTTATTGGTCAGTCATGCCGAAAGTTGTTGTTTATGCGAAAATTTTCATCTGGTATTTTGAACAACGATGAAATTGAAATGTTAGATGTTTTTATTGTTTCGATCTTAACACAGGATCAAAAGCAACTTGTATGGATTAGATAAATCAAATCATTTAAAAACTATTTGTTTAGATTTGATGTATGGTTGGGAAATAGTCGTGGCAATGTTTATTCGAACAAGCATACCCATCTTACGACCAAAGATGATAAATATTGGGACTTCAGGTATTTGTTTTCTTTGATATTTATTTCACTGTTAAAGATAATTTGAGTAGACGCGTTGAATCCCAAGCACTTTCACTTTTAAACGTTTTCATTGCTACCTTCATCTGACGAAGCTTTTACACCATTTAATTTCGTAGCTGGGATGAAATGGCGAAGTATGACCTTCCTGCATGTGTGGAATACGTACTGAACGTGACTGAACATCAACAGCTGCATTATGTCGGTCATTCACAAGGTATGCTTTATTTCTGTATAAACCCTCAAGGGTGCTATGACTGGCTAAGATCGAATATCAAGACTATATGATTTATCGTGAAACTCCTTTAACTCGATCTCGTTCGATTCAGGCACAACAATTGGTTTCGCTGGGTTCAGTCAAAACAAAGTTCTTGCATCAAAGATTCTAACATTTTTCGCTCTTGCACCGGTGGCCACCGTTCAACACATCAAAGGAGCCATTAAATTTCTTTCCAACTTCGCTCCATTTATGAAGGTATGTCTTTGATCCACTTAAACGATTCACCAACTGAGAGATTTTCATTGGAGTTGATAGAATATCTAAAATGTTTGGGTGTTTTCGATTCGATACAGGAAATGTGAGATTTTTTACACACATAAACCAGACCCGACAAGAAAAAATTATGGGAAATTATCAGGGTATGGGAAAAATGAAAGATTTCTTTGTTCATTTATAATATACATTAACTGAAAATTCTCTCTTCAGAAAATCATTGATTTGTTTGGTATCCGTGACTTTTTGCCATCGAATGCCATCCTTGAATTCATTGCGCAAGAAATTTGTGGACATTCGCATTCGTCAGAAAAAGTGTGTGGAAACATCGTCTTCTTGATCGCTGGATTTGATACGAGTAATTTGAACGATACAAGGTTACCTGTCTACCTTTCCCATCTGCCCTCTGGTACATCCGTTAAAGACTTCTTGCATTATCTTCAGGTTAGTAAACATCTCACATAACTTCCCTATTACATCAATGCTTTGTTGATTCGTAGCAATGGATGTTTCCTTGAAAGCTTTGATGCTAGTAGCGTTAACAGTCTCTTTTGGTAGCTGGTTCCATGCTGTCACACATCGATAATAAAATGGCTTGGTCTGGACACCTCTGAATCCATCGTCTGCAAAGTTTGGTATCAGTTCGTAATCGTGAATTCGAGATGGACGCACTCTGCGAATAAACATTCTAACTGCGGTGCCCTTATCGTAGAAGTGCAAGTGTTTGTAGATCTGAACCATGTCTCCGAAGTGTCTTCTGAATTCGAGAGAAGGCAAGTCAAGTTTTCGTAGGCGCTGCTCGTATGGTAGATTACTTAACCTTCTGATACTTCATAATGTGCTTTCTTATAAATGATTCCATTAACTTACAGACTACTGAAGTCGAACTAACAGGTCTATAATTTATCGCAAGGTTTTGGGCACCCCTTTTATAAATTGGAGTGACATGTGCCATCTTCCAATCTTTTGGTATTGTTCCCTCTGACAAATTCTTGTTCATGATGATAGTCAGGGGTTTGGCTAGATGGTCAATCAGTTCAACTAACATTTTCGGGTGTATATCATCTGGACCGAAGGATTTACTCACGTCCAGCAATTTTATCTGTTTTCTCATCATATCTTCTGTTATGATGATGTTCTCAACTTGATTCTCCGTTCGTGTAGGAAAGTCGGGAATCGTTTCCGGGGGCTCATGATAGACGCTGCAAAACTGTTTTTGTAGGATATTAGCCTTGTCGAGATCGTCATGTTTAATCGATGATTTGTCATCAGGGTTTTCAAGTAGTGGTGAGACTTCGCTTGATGACTTAAGTTTAGCTTTTACATGAGACCAAAACATCTTTGGCTTTTCCTTGGATTTATCACAAATGCTTTTTTCATAAGTCCTGTGGGCCTTTGACATCAAACGATAGTGTAATTGACACTTTGGCGATCTCTGTCGAGAGGTGCAGATCTTAACCACCTTCTATGGAGCGTTTTCGTCAACTTGATTTCATCTTGAAGATTCTTATTAATCGGAACTTTACCTTTTTTCCTCCAAAAATCGTTTCCAACTTCTTTCAAAGGGACAAACCGATTTCTGAGATAAATGACAACTTTCTTGAACGATTCCCAAAGATCTTTCACTGATTTATTGATAAGTTCCTCTACATCGAGTTGGTTCATTAACATGTTGATAGAGATATGCGTCTTTCAAAGCATTTAAGAATTTCTCTTCTTTGCTATCCTCCAGATACGGGGTGGTCCAGTTTTCCAAATTGATTGTTGGAAAGTTGAAATCTCCTAACAAACATTTGTGCGAATATTTCTTGTTTAATGCAATGGACTTGATCAATAAGTTTAGGTTGTTGTTGTTTTCGTTAGAGGACGCAGATCTAGTTGGGCTTCGATAAATGCATGCAACAGCGAGCAAATCTTTTCCTGATAGTTGTACTTCAATCATGCAGACTTCATTGAAAGTCACTGGAGGCTTGACATCGATTACCAAGTGTTTAATGGAGATATAGCTTAATCATTGTCGTACAACACTTCGTTCTACGCAAGATACATTCTGGTACAGGGTAGATTTGAGTGTAAATTTGATGTTCTTTCTTGTAGATGGTGAAGAGCGGTAAATTCATCATGTACGATTATGGTTCTACTGAAAAGAATCAACTCAATTATCATCAGGTATACCCTTTCTTACTTGCAGCAAAAAGCTTTTAGACTGACTTGGACTTCTTATTGCTCCTTGTGGTGGATCTGAAATCATGCAGGCTGTAGTATTCTAATATTTTAACTTGACTTGGATTTTCAGAGCACACCACCACTGTACAATATTTCATCATGTGAAGTACCCGTCGCCATTTACAGTGGAAGTCAAGATTGGTTAGCTGACCCTGAAGATATTCACAACTCAATACTACATTTCCTTCCCAACATTTTATCCACTAAAAACTTAGATAGTTGGAATCACTTAGACTTTGTTTGGGGCATCGAGGCCAACCGATTTGTGTACACAGATGTTGTCAAACAAATGTTGGAACGAACTGATTTGTAACGTAAAGGTTGTGATCCACCAGACATCATGTTCTTCTTATTCTTTGTTGTGTTTTACACATTCGTATGAAAAACTCCAGTTCAGAAGCACTTTATTTATTTCGTTTGTTTAAAAAACGTTCGTTGAGAAGCCAATTCCATGAGGAGGATTTGGTAACGCGATCAAAAACTAAGTTAATCGGTTTTTAGCTTCTGTTATTAACAAATTACTTAAAAAGGCGGGGTTCAGCAGGAGGTATTCGATCTCGCGTAAAATTTTCCCCAGATTTCCGTCAAATCGTCTGAAAAATAACAGAAATTCCACAGTGGAAAATTCCTTCAAAATTCAAGGTTTGTGTCCTAAAAAATTCCGGAAATTTTGAATAATTTGCCAATTCCGAAAATTTTTGCTAAATTTTGTTTTCTGCACTGAAATCGCGCAATTTTTCCGAGGTTTGGTGAAATGCCGCCACTTCGTTTGAAAAAGGGCGATTCCGCTCCTCCACCGACCGTGAAACTTCTCCATTGAGAGCTAACAAAAAGTTTCAACAAAATGCTTTCGGAATATGTTTATACTTTTTATACTTGTCTATTTATTTTTAAATTTGAACCCATTGTTATTTTATCATTTTTAGGGAGTTTAAAACTTAAGAGTTTAATTTCAAGAGAGAATAATTAAATTGTGGTTATTATGAAGCTTTTTCAAACCTTGCATTGCTTAATTGATTTCCAGTCGCTCTGGAAAACTTTATCTTCCCGTAAATCTTTTGGGCACTTCTAGTTCAGTGTTTTCGTTGTTTTTATATGCACATTTGTCAAATTATTAAAGTTTAGACGATGCTATGAGGATAGTAAAGGCGGGAAAATATAGGTACAGTACGCGGAGTTTAGAACCGTAATGGAGGTATACAGGAAAAAAACGGCGATAGAGTTTTGAACAAATGACTGGCAAACTCTACCTACAATGTTGGACAAAATATTTGGCAAAAACCTTTGAGATAAAAAAAATCCCCCCCTTCACCCCCAAAATCAATGTTGATGGGTGGGAAAGGCTTGCTATTGTTTACCAAGTCTTATCCAACATTGAACTGGGGGTAAAAGGGGGTCTGGGCCCAAGTTATCCACCAGAAACAAGAAAAATTGACTTTTGCCAATATATTATGTCCAACATTGTAGTCTGTACACAGACCCCATATCTACGGCTGATTTCAAAATTTTCGGCTTTTGGGCTCTTTTTAGTTAGTGATTTGCAAGGAATTATTATAGACACTGGAAAAACAACTGACTGATTTTTGCCAATTTCTCATGTACAAGCCTTGTCCACAGTAATGACATTACATATTGTTCACTCTCCTTCAACTATTAAATTATTTTTCGTGACATTTTAATTGCATTCTCATTAAAACGCACTTATCCAATTCCAAAAAGAGACTTTCAGTATTTCTCCGAGAGTCAAACTCATCTGGTTAATAGACCTTATCGGAGTTTTTGATTTTTCTAAAAAAGCGATGCATTGTGGGATTGTTTCGAGTGTATTACAATAGAATTCCCTTGAGGAATTCCTAAGAGATTTCTATTGTAATACACTCGAAACAATCCCACAATGCATCGCTTTTTTAGAAAAATCAAAAACTCCGATAAGGTCTATTGCTAATGATATGTCGTTATGATGTTTAAAGTTGTGACGAGAGAAATTCAAAAACATTCTATGTATAAGAAATTGAAGATTGACACCGGAAATTTTCAAACTTCAAGCTAAAAAAAACCACTGTGCCACAACGTGCCATCAAAAGATGTTCATACCACAGTGGAACTATGGGACTCACGTCTAATATACTTCAATTTCAGCTCTTCTCGAAGAAACTTTAGAAACATATCTTCAACTGAGAATGTAGTGTGGTTATATAAGCATTTTATTTGATTTTACTTAATAATAAGCTTTACAGGTTTGCAGGCCACCGTAAAGACACATGGGCCACTACACGTTTTTTTTTTAAGAAACTAGTTTTACCAAGCAGCCTCAATGTTTCTTAAAAATCGGCCTTTTGAGCCTTAAATGTTTCTTACATGTTTCTAAACTTTGTCAAGCTTAAAGGACGCATGTCGATAATACAAAAGTCTAATAGAGACTAATCTACGGTACTTTCCTATCTTCGTTATTGATTTTCTGACTTTTATGTAAGTATTTTTCTGGAACTTTGCCTTGATTGGAAGTTTCTTAAAAAAAACGAATTAAAAAATCTTATTTTCTCATTCTCAGCCTCAGCATGTTTCTTAGTTTTTAGGCATTCTGAGCCTCGTGCTTTTTAAAAGTGTGTTTCTTAAAAAAAACGTGTATAAACCTCCCAGCTACTATAAACCGCTCGTACTCGCTCGTTTACTTGTCTCCTGATGATGTTTTTCTCACAACAGATTTCATAAATGTATCCGCTTGGTATATTCTAGCTATATAAGAGTATTTATATCATTTTTTTGTTTAAAACTTTGCGGACAAATAGCCTGTACATCGTTTGTTTTCTGAAATGATGGAAAGACAATACTTCGCTCCCGCCACCGTTTGATTCGATGTTAATCCCGAGTTTCTATATCAAGTCACGTGAAACTACAATAGAATTTCAGCGCTTGACCAATCAGAAGCTTCGCGGGCTTTCAAAAACAATAGCAGTAATATTTTTTCCGATATTCACTTTTTTTTGGTTGAAAAGAGCTTAAAGCACGACATCTAGCCCTTCGGGCTTTACAAATCTATATAACCTGCCCCACCTGCCCGGGGGGTTATTAGGGTTGCGAGCTGACGGGGGGGGGGGGTGCCGCCTGACTTTCGAACTTTGGACCCTTACCGGGACTGAAAAGGGGAAAACAAAGGAGAATTTTGGGAATTTTACGACCCTTAGCGGGACAAATTTGACCAAATTTCTATCTTTCAGGGGGTAAAAAGTTGAAATTTTCCTATTTTTCCGACCCTTAGTGGAACTGAAATTTGATTTTCTGTTTTTTTCCGACCCTTAGCGGGACTTTGGAAGTCCAAAAAAGGGACCCTAGCCCTTAAGGCCCTTAAGGGCGGCACATACCGTACCCTCCGTTTGCCTAAGTACCCCCTCCCCCAGGCCCACCTGCTGCAGCGCTTTTGAGAAAGGATTGCGCGCGGCAGGGAGTAAAAAGACGCGCGAACTGAATGGTGAACGAAATGTCAGACGAGAAATCAGATGTTTTTCTTTTATATCTCAGTAAAATTGACCATGGAAATGTTATGTTAGTTTCTGGGGCATCGACTCGATCACACAATTTCCGTGCGCCTGTAATCGGGCAATCATAGCTCTAAGAAGCGGGATAATCAAGACAAGGATATTAAGTTTTTAATCTAGGAAAGAAAACCAAGGAATTATTTGGAAAATCAAGCCTTGGGAATTGGAATTTGCCCCAAAAAGTCAGAGATTTTCTCCAGATAAACAGTATAATTTCTTCACACAAACTTTTTGCAACAAACATCAAGATGTCTGCTTTTGATGATGAGTAAGTTCTTTTTTTATTTTCACAAATCTTAAAACCATGGGCAGTTTGATGGTAATCAAACCAAAGATTTTGCTGTAGCTATACCGTCGTTTTGTTACTTACTTGTGTTACTTGTGTGGTTGTTTGAGCATCCTGCTTCAGGTAAGGTTCTTGGTGAACCACGCCTCTGTGTGATCAATCTGTCGAGAGAAAAAGAATCTCAGCAGATATTTTTCATGTCAATTATTGAATTGGAATTAGCTCTCCTGCACCCAGTATATCCATGGATTTGGGGTTCATCTGGGATAGACTTAAGGTGTGTGTCCAGGGCTCTTTTGAATTTATCGATAGAAATGTTTTTGAGGTTTCTGATGCTCTTTGGCATAGCATTAAAAAGTTTTGCACCTTGCACTGCAAGTGTGCTGTCTCTAAATTTTGATGTTTGGTTCTTTGGAATTGACAGTGTACACATCCGGCCCAGCCGGGGGTTTTCAGTGGTTTTGATACCATTTACAGCAGGTACAATATTTTCCATCACCTTCCAGACATACATTATTCTGTAGCGCTCTCTTCGCCTTTGAAGTGAGTAAATTTTTGTCTGTTTTAGACACTCCCAATAATTGTTTGGGGTGCCATTTATCTTTCGTAAGAAGGACTTTTGAATATCTTCAAGTCTCTGAATGAGACCAACTGCATTTGGGCTCCACAGAACGGAGCAATATTCTAATATTGGTATTACCAATGATTTATATAGTACGATCATACAATTCAAAGATCGTGAAGAAAATGTTCTCAGAATCCAAGATGTTAAGTTTTTAGCCTTTTCGATTACTGCAGTAATTTGCTTCTGAAATGTGCAATTAGCCATAAGCAAAAAGCTCGTACCCATGTCTATTTTTAGCAGTTAAAGCATAATAATTTGAGTTGAGTTCTTTTTCAGGACATGAAACTTGGATATTCAAAATCTACTCAAAATTCCGCTTCCACTGATATATAACATGATAGGGTTATTTTCAAGTTAATATTCCGGTTTTTTTGGATTTCGGCCTAAAAATGACCCATTTTTGGCCAAAAAAGTGATGAAACGCTAAAAATCATAAATGAGAAATATGTAATTATTTTCCTGAATTTGTAAGAAATATTATAATTTTAATGTAAAGTTGTCAGAAATACATACTAGAATGAGAAAAATAACTTAGAAAGTTAAAACATGAGCTAAATCCTAAAAAAAACCCGGGTTTTTCCAAAATTAGCCTACGAAACATTTTGATCAAAAATGAGAAAATCCACCTTGCAGGACCTCTAGTTTCATTGTAATTCTGCATTTTTGACTCCATTTTTTGCATATTCTGATATACTCTACCTATTTGAAGAATTTTCAAGCAAAGAAATCTCAATTCAAGTACAATTGACGAAAAGATAGGGGAATTTTGACATAGGCCCAAATTTCCGTCACGGCGTGACAAAAACTAAAAAGGGCTACAGAAAATCTTGTGGGTTGATTTTTGAATTTCTATTTTAGGTTTCTGATTAACACTATATGGTTGATGTTTCATGGAGAAAATTAAGACCTGATTCCACTCTCATAGATTTTTACAGGCTATTGAAAATTTTCCGTCTGGCGTGACAAAAACTCTGACCTAGTACTAGTCAGTGAAAAAATGGATTTGAAAGCCTCAAATCATAGATTAACCAGTCCAAGTCCTATATAAAGTTGACTCAGCTTGCAAAAGAGGCCTTTTGGTTAGTTTTTTGAATCTATACCTGAAAAAAAACCCTGTAATAAGGACATCATTCCAAAGCAGTTTTTTCAGTACCGTAGCAGCAGGCTCAGATTTAGCCTATGTTCATTTTTCAGGAACATATGCATGTTATATATCAAATTGTCCGAAATCTTATGTAGATTTCAAAAATGGTTAAAAGTAGGGGCTAAAAATGAAGTCAATGAGAAGAAAATGCAAAACTTGATGATTTTTTCTCCTATTTTAGCCTGTGATTTTACAAAAACCTAAAAAATGCGATAAAAAATTTCTAAAGCGAGGTTAAGCTTTATTTTTTTTGCTTTTTGTTACAAAATACCATATAGACCAGCTCCTGAGTGCGGGGTAGCACCACCTAGAGGGGTCCTAAGTTACAATACGATTTTCGTGTTGGTTAACATCTCTAGTTTATGGAATGGAAAGGTAAATAGCGTTTTAAGGGGGCTTTTGGTCTCCAGAGGGTCTGAAGTAGGGGGTCCTAAAGCGCCAGGGTAAGGAATTACTATGGAGAAGCCGTTTTCCTTTCAACAACATCAGCCAATATCTTTTGAACTAGGCAAGGAAATGACTCGAAATTTTGCAGAAATACTCAAAATAAGTAGTAGAAGTATTTGAAAAAAAAAATTTTTCGAAAAAAAATTTCCGGGGGTTTGCCTGAAGAAAAACAGGCAAAAAACAGCCATTTTTACCTAATTTTGGCCTGTTTTGACCATTTGAACCAAATTGAAAACTTCAAAATGTTAAAAAACTCCATAAAAATATGAAAAACGTTGGAATCTATCAAGATCAAGAAAAGATTTCAGTTTATGACGTCATTATTGGCACTTTTTAGGGTTTCAGGGGGTAAAAATTGCTATTTTTGCCTATTTTCACCTATTTCCATCATTTAAACCCATCGAGGAGCCCATAAATCGTCGAAAACTCCATTGATATATAGAACACGTTGGACTCTATCAAAATCATGAAGTAATTTCAGTTTGTGACGTCATCATTGGCACTTTTTAGGGTTTCAGGGGGTAAAAATTGCTATTTTTGCTCATTTTTCACCTATTTTGATCATTTAAACCCATTATAAGGAGCACACAAATGCTCAAAAGCCCAAGAAAAAGTTGCATGACTTTGAGTGCAATACGAGTAATATTTTATGAGTTCCAAGATTTTTCCGTATTTTTTCTGTGTAGTTTCGAATGTTTTTATTCGAAAATCTAATTCGAACGTTAGATTGGAACAAAACATTCGATATGTTCCCGACGAAGATATTGACACAAAAACAAATCAGAGAGCTTTTTTCGACCAAGAAGACTTTTGTTTTTAACTGTTGTAAATTTTTCATAGATGTATTTGAAGGTTTCATTTCAGAAGATGTAATTAGAAGTGACTTAAATCCGATGAATTCCAGAAGGCAACAGTTTTAAAAGACTATAGTTTTAAAATTTTCAAGTTATAGAGTATATTAACCCTTGTGATTTTTTTTAGATAAGTAAAAATGAATAATAGAAAGAAAAGAACATACATAGTACATTACAGTGGTTTGGGTGAATATTCAGAAATAAAAACAGTTAATGAACAGAATGAGGAACGTATTTTGGAGGCAAAGTCAAAAAGAGAGGAGTTGAAAGGCGAAAACCACCATAAAGCTCAGTGTGACAGTATACCTGAAGTGATAGCAATAAATCATGGAGTTCACATGACACCCTGTTACAAGAAATTTACTTTGATATTATCGAACAGCCCATATGACCCAGTGCCTGAGACAGTAAGGAGGTTTTCCAAAAGGACTTCTAACTTGGATCCAGCCTGGCTATATCCTAAGATTTGTGGGATTTGCGATAAAGTGGCCGCAAAATATCAAGGAAACAAAGTTCCCCTGATAAAGATTGCAACTCAAAATGCAGCCAGCAACCTCAAAGAATGTGCCAAAAATAAGGATTTGGAACTTTATGGTGCAATCGAAGCCGAGGATATTGTAGCGCGGGAATTCCAATATCACAAGCACTGTTTAAGGAATTTTACTCGGAAACGGAAAAGTGAAGAACCAGAAACAACTGAGGAAGCGGTAAGTCACGTTTCATCATTTCAGTCTTATTCTTGTTTGTATTTTGAAATCTGCTGAAAGGCCACAGGGTATTTTGTTCAAATCACAGGAAATCAAATGTGGATCTAAGTTTGTATCTCTTCAAGCCGCCGTGATGCTCAAAAGTAGATTCAATTAAACTTAGAACTACGTAATCTCAATCATTTTTCATTCTTTATATGACGATTATTTTGTAAAGTCTCAAATCATCATTTAAGGAAACTCAAGCAAGTGGAGACTTTGAGGCAGTTACAAAATACGTCGAAGATGAAATAATTGGCAACGGTAAAGTGGTTTCGATGAAAACTTTACAAGATATTCATGGTACTGGTTATGATTGTCGCTATCGTCATAAACTAAAACAACGCTTGAAAGATAAATATGCTGATGATATTGCATTTTTTCAAGCTAACCAACAATGTGTTGAGGTCGTACTGAGAACAAATAATTTGACGGAGGTTCTGAGTTTCATGACTGATACAGACAATTGTTTGAAAGAAGTTGCACGCCGACTAAGATCAGATTTGTTGAGCTATTGTGATAGAATTGGTGAAAATAGTTGGCCACCGACTATTGAAAGTGTCAGGGAAGAGTATGGCGAACCCCATGCATCAGTCCAACTATTTCTGGCATGTGTTTTGAGGGATAACGACGTTAGTAAACGTCAAAAAGGTAGTACAGATACTCTGTCACGATTGGTTGAATCGTTTACCGCTGATCTTGTCAACGCCGTCAGTAGAGGAAAGGTACTGACACCAAAACATTATCTTATTGGGTTAGGCATTCACAACATGACGGGTCAGAAAGCACCAGTAACGATTATGAATAAACTTGGTCACTCAATAAGTTACACCGAAGATCAACGATATAGCAAGTGTTATTTGATTTAAGATACTTGGTTCCCTAATTGTTCACTCTGGCTTCGAAGATGTCGTTCATCAAGCAGGAATCAAAGGTAGTTTGAATGGTGTGTTCTCTGGATCCCTCTACAACAAAGCTTGGTTAATACACGGTATCGTGTCTGAAGCAATCGAAAGACTTTTGATGGAACGCTTTATCAGAGAGGTAGGAAATGAAGCAGTGCATAATTACGCTAATCTACAATTTTTTAGACCGTATCCGCCTCATTATCATGCCGAAACAAAAGGTTAAAAAGGTGCATTTACGGCACTGTTAGTCCTTTCTTTTTGATTTTGATTTAGGCCTCATAGAATAGATACATCTGTATAAACCAACCTTTTTAAAAACGATCTCTCGTTTCTTTTAGTTCAAAGTGAGGTTCCCAAAAGCATTGGAGTCCCTATGTAAATTTCCAGAGATGTTCAATTACTCAGACTCTTCGCCGCAATTTCGAAATCTGTTTGAAAAATACAACAACGGTGATACAGATATTTTTGTAATCGCCGTTGCCCTTGTATCTTCATCTCCGAGATTGTGTTTGGATTATGGAGTTGGGAAAAACCGCAATACGATTAACCTCAACAAGATCCCCATCTCTCAACAAATCAAAAGTTCTCTGATCGGATTCCATTCTTTTACGGGGAATGACTATGTCTCATCGTTTTTCCGAAAGGGCAAGGCAACATGTTTCAATGTGATGAAAGAAAACAGCCAGTTTCTTGACGCGTTTGCAGCAATTGGTGAAAGCTGGTCTTTATCGGAGGATGTCGGCGACCAACTGGAAAGTTTCGTATGTAAGCTGTATGGTTACAAGGAATCAAATATTGACAAAGTGCGAAAGAAGATCTTCGAAAAAAAATGCAAAAAAGAAGGAAAAATTGTTGACCTAGCAAACTTACCACCATGCAAATCTGTTCTTAAGCTCCACATACTAAGAGCTAACTATGTGGCTAAAGTATGGAAATGTCGTGGAGAATCTAGTAGATTATCCATATCACTCTCATGTTGATAGTGGGTAGTAAATGAGACGAGTTTCAATGATGTCGAGGACTATACTCCTTCTGAAGATACACAGATATGAGGACAACCCTGGAGACAGTTGAACCATGACTGAGAGATAATTTGATTATTACCATTTTTTTTGTTATTTTGTTACTATTCTATATGATTTTAATATAGACAAAACACAATTTTACCCCGAATGCTAAGAAGTGCCGTGATGACGTCACAAACTGAACTTTTATGATTAGATGAATCCAATTTTCCATTATTTGAACTTTTTGAGCATTTCTGTGCTCCTATGGGTTTAAATGATCAATAGGTGAAAATGAACAAAAAATAGCATTTTTACCCCCTGACTTAAAACGTGCAAACTGAAATTACTCATGATTTTGATAGAGTCCAACTGTTCTATATATAAATGGCGTTTTCGACGATTTTGGGCTACTGATGGGTTTAAATGCTGAAAATAGGAAAAATAGGCAAATAGCAATTTTTACCCCTTAACCCTAAAAAGTGCCAATCCGACGTCATAAACTGAAATCTTTCTTGATCTTGATAGATTCAACGTTTTATCTCTTTTATGGAGTTTTTAACATGTTAAGTCAATTTGGTTCAAATGGTCAAGTAAATTAGGTAAAAATGTTTTTTGCCTGTTTTTCTTCAGGCAAACCCCCGGAAATTTTTTTTCGAAAAATTTTTTTTTTAAATACTTCTACTACTTATTTTGAGTATTTCTGCAAAATTTCGAGTCATTTCCTTGGCTAGTTCAAAAGATATTGGCTGATGTTGTTGAAAGGAAAACGGCTTCTCCATAGTAATTCCTTACCCTGGCGCTTTAGGACCCCCTACTTCAGACCCTCTGGAGACCAAAAGCCCCCTTAAAACGCTATTTACCTTTCCATTCCATAAACTAGAGATGTTAACCAACACGAAAATCGTATTGTAACTTAGGACCCCTCTAGGTGGTGCTACCCCGCACTCAGGAGCTGGTCTAATAGCTTCCCATAAAAATAGGTTTTAAAGAGATTTGAAGACATTCATTTTTTGACATTTTAAAAATTTTTGGGTACGAGCTTTTTGCTTATAGCTAATTACTGTCCATCAGGATTCCAAGGTCTTTCACAACATCTTTTGTTTCAATCTCAACACCAGAGGGTGATGTATATCTTGTTTGAGTCTTGATCTCGTGGTTCTTTCCATAGCGCAAGAGTTCAAATTTTATATCATTTAGCTTCATATTGTTGTCATCCGTCCATTTATATATTCTATCAAGATCGTTTAAGTAGACAGCATCTTCTGAGTTTGACTTCCTTTGTGGCGCGAGTGTCATCAGCGAAGGATTTGAGAAAGCTGTGCACCACTTCCTTGTCAATATCCCCAATCAATATGAGGAAACAAGGTCCCAAAAACTACTTGAGGGACTCCTGAAATGACCTGTTGTGTTCATAAGTGACACCATTCACTAGCACTGATTGTTTTCTCTTGTTAGGAAGGACTTTAGCCATAATAATTTTCCATCTATCCTGTTTCTTTTATTTTTCGTAGGACAATTGAATTGGTCTACTTTGTCAAAGCCTTTGAAAAATCTAGGTACACAACATCCGCATTAGCATCTTCGTCCAATATATTTGTCTCAGGTCTATTGTTCCAAAGCTGACTCAACATAACGCCCGCCTGAATCATGTGATTGGGATTGAACAGATTATTTTACCATGTGCTTTACAATATGTGCTCTGAGTCCTTTTTCAAATATCTTGATGACATGGGATGTTAGGGCTAGGTCATAATTTGATGCCAGTGGATCTGCTACCTCCTTTGTAGATTGGTGTGATTGTGCTTTTAAGGTCTGGACAATCCCTTTGTCCAAATTTGTCTCCAGCGGAACAACGAGGAATAGAAAGTTTTCTTTGCATGTTTGAGACAAGATCAGGGAACCACGGGGCTGGTGCTGCTTTGGGACAGATCGTTATTGCTTTTATTAAATCATCTTCTGTAACTTGTAGATCTGACATGATATCTACGTTGACTTCATCATTTTCACTCTGCATTATATCGAATGGTTTTGGTGCACTGAAGACGGAAACGTATTGTCTTGACAAAATTCGCCTTCTTTGCTTCGTTGCGTAATTCACCATTAGTTCAGCAGAGGGCCAATTTTCGTTTTATCTTTGCTTTCTTCTCGCATAAGCAAAGAAATATTTTGAGTTTTTCTTTAGGAATTGATTGCTATATTTTCAAATAAACTTGGAATCCCAAAGATTTTTGTAAGTCCTTTCAATTGTCAAAAGTCCTGTAATTTAGTCTTCTTTGATTGGGACGTGCATTTTAAAAATTGCTTTGTAATTTTTTTCTTCTTTTGTAAGAGAGCGGCGATATCTTTCAACTTTGATCTTCCTGGTATCTTTGGTTGTTCTGACTGGTATTCGTCCTCTGCATACTCCAAACTGATTGATACTTCAAGATTTCTTGTGTCATCACTGTTAGAAGTTTTACATCCCAGTCAATTTGTTCAATTTTCTTTTAACTTATTCCAATCAATTTCATCTGAGAAGAAATTCAAAGCGTTGAATTTGGAACGTGGTTCGGTTTAATCATCACTAGCAAAATTTTGAACTTTGAGCCTAGTGATACCATAACAATACGTGCTGTGAAGTGCTTTGTAACACTGGTAAAATTGA